>NW_024802939.1:891982-1051116 GCF_019175285.1 Sceloporus undulatus | reverse complement strand
TGGAACCCATCCAAGGGGGACTCAAAATATTTATTTGGCAGTTGTGAGGCTCACAGTAGTAGCTGCTGTGGAAAATTAAGAGTCCCACCATCTTCCCATTCTTACATCATGCCTATTGTTTTTAGCCAACTAAGCCATGCAAACAGGAACATGGGAAACTTGCTAACCCAGATAGTACAAATCTAAAAGAACCTAAAAATCAGAGCAGATGCACCAACTAAACAATCCAATGCCAAATTGTCTTTAAAACAAAAAGCAGAGCATGTGCAATGTCCTAGGGAGGACAATTGGCATGTTGCATGTTTGTAAATGCCAGGCCACTAATACCAGTGACTAGAGGAATGCATGCATTCCAAAACACCTATTTTCTTGGGGAAACTATTGTTTATAAACAATGTAACATGGTACCTTTTTTGTATTACAGTGGAGCTCATTTGTCATCAGCTGCAGCCCAGACTGCAGAAACATATTATATGGAGTTCTCTTTCTCCATTTCACATCTCTGCCCAGCATAGCCATTTTAATATAGTTACCCAGTGGACTGGTGCTTGCAGACAAAGAGGACTCACTATTTATTATGATAATATCTGTAGGACATATTTTTCATCTTAACAGGACCCCCCAAATAAAAGTGATCTCAAGAATGCAATATATATGACACACAGGTTCCACGTTCACTGAGGTTTCTCTGACTAGTATGCTGAGTAGATGCTCCATCTTTTAAGGACATAATAAAATTTCAAAAACACTAATTTTTGCACTTTCCCATGGGATGATGGTGATAAGAAATAATACATCACATAATTCAGTTAAATTTCAGGAAACATGTGGCAGACCTACATACTATAAAGATGGGCTGCTACCTAAACCAGCAGCAACAAATTGAATTGAAATGCCCTTACTATACAGTGTCTGATTCAATTCAATCCCTTGCCTTGACATCACCATTTTCTTCTGGGTATCAACAAGGGCCAACAATATCATCGTCATAATGATGTCAAGACATGGATGGAGCTTTGAAGTTACATTTTTGACCAGCTGGGAAATTCTGGACAGTCATCTAAATAAGTAACTTTCTGGCACTCCGGGGAAAAAATGAGATTAGGAAATAAAAATTTGATGGGGCAATTTTCAGAAGAAGCCCCAAGTTCTTTTTAATGTACTATAATTCTATGCTAAATGATAGAACGTACTAAAGTTGATGCCTCAAAATCTTAGATTCCTGACTATAGACTATAGATAAAGAGGATTTAAATGAAACAGGATAATTAAACCCAGAAGGGAAAAATATTCTGACACAGGTAGTCAAGTTCATGATTACTTACACATACGTCCATTTTCAATGCTTATGTCCAAGAACACAAATCATGTACTTCAGTAAACTATTTCACACAAAACTATTATGCAACCTGACTACTGTTTGTGACTATAACGTTAAACCGACAAATGCTACCTTTTTAAATTAAAGTGATCCACATGCAATTGTAGCACCTTCTTTTAAAAAACTGCAGCAAACAACTAGCTTTCCTACCTCTGTCATATTTGTGTTTCAAATGCAAGCCTGAGAGTGTTTTGGAAGCAGCAGCTTCACCTTCAAACACAGAACATCTGATCCAACATCTCCAGTTTATTTTTTGAGGCCCCAGTAACCAGATCAGTGAGGAAACAGCCAAAGATAACTGAAACCCTTAATGCAAAGTATTGATCTTGGTTCTGGTGATCCCTCCAGTCCCTCAAGAAATAATAAACAACTCACATTGAAGTCTGAGAAATTCAACCACCCTGAGGGGCTTGAAGGTTTCTTGGTTTCATTTCCACTGTAAATAAACCTCAGGCAGCAAGAATGCCGGCATTCAAATACCAGTTGTCCAACAGAAATAATTCATAATATAAAATTCTCCAGGACAGGAATGACAAAATAAAGCAATTTGGTTTTGGTTTCTAAACAAATTAAAAAAATGAACTATGGTCAATATTATTTCAGTTGTAGGGTTCTCCCTCCCTTCCTTGTTTTATGCATTTTTCTCTTTGACAAGTTAGTCATCAAAATAATATAAACATATTGATATGAAAAGTACATACACAGGTGTACTTTTAGGAATATGTATTTCTTATTATTCAATGTCAGCTTGCAAGTGGGGAGTCAGACTGTGTACGACATTGAAAAAGCAGCAATAACTGGACACTTGTGAAGGGGCAACTTGTGGCAGCATCATTCCCATAGACTCTTTTGTTGGTATCATGCACAGCACATGATTCTATATTATCTTTGAGGTGACATATGGTTTAATGGTTAACATGGTATCTTTGAGCATTTCCAAGTGACTGATGAAAACTGGGCACACTTGCACCATGGAACCTACTTACTTGAAAAGTACTCTCCAAACTATTCCTAATAAGTGCTGTCATCCCAGCCTGTTGGCAAAATTGGGCAATATGGGATGGCTCTTTGGTTTGTTCCCTTGCATTGTGATTTTACACACACATTACAAGCTTTTGTTGAAAATGACCTACATGCAGAATGTGTGCACCATGGTTGTCAATAGTTATCTAATAAGAAATGATCATGCTTAGAGTTTGAGTGGATGAAGAGTGGTCTGATTTTTTTTTAAAGGAAATAATAAGAGCATACACTGAGGAACTAGAAAGAGGTATTTGTATTGGTAAAAATGCATTGATAACTGATATAAGCAATAATGCCTCAATTTGCATTTGGAAGCTAGTTTCATTTCCACCTCAAGCCACATTTTTTATGTGGAGGAAGGTCATGTTGCATGGCATTTCCAGTATATGTTCCCAGCTGTCCCTTTGCTACCACTTAATCATGTTGACAGAACACACTATATTTGGTAGCTGCAGTTCCTTTCCAATATTCCATGCATTACAGCAAAATACAGCACCCACTGATGGCATAAAATGCAGATATATTTTTTAAAAAGTAGCTAAATTACAACTACAGTGCATTACAATATTATTAACCTGTAAAAAGAGAGCTGTTTGCTATCTCTGTTTTGTTTCTTAGTCAGTATATTTATTGCTCATATCTATCAATCTGATTTAATAAATGACATTTAACAGATTGTTAAAGACTGTTTTCTTTGTATAGGGCTAATCAGTCACACCTACAACTCTATGTTTTCTCTACCCTTGCATCTGTTTTATCCAATCCATGACCACAGATTTCCTTGACTATGACTTAGAGTACAGTGTCATTAAAATTTTAGACTCCCATAATTTGTGGTTCAGTTCATAAAATAACATTCAATGAAGTGTTTTTCTGACTATCCAAAGACTTACAAAGGAGCAAGATGATGAAATGACCCAGATCTTGTTAAATGCAACACACACAAAACCCCCACAGTCACATTAACCTGCAGCATTTAGAAAAGTGAAGACCTTTGCAACAATATCTGCAATTGAATTTTTTCTATCACATATCCTAGGCAGAGTTCAGAAACATGTATTAATCTGCAAGCTCCTATTTAGAGCATGGGGTAGTTTTCACATTTCCCCTCTTCAAATTCAGAGTCAGTACCATTTAAAAAAAATAATTAAGTAGGGTGAATATAATACTCAATGTCAAGTACAGATATGGTATTTTAACAGCCCCCCGCCAACATGTTTGCAGTAATACCCTATTGTTTAAGAATTTAAAAAATGCAGTTTCCAGTATTCTCACTCCTTCCATTCTACCTTAGTGCAAAATTTAAAAAATGAACTTACATTTATTTCATCAAAACTAATTGTCATTATTAAAACCTCAGTTAGTTAACAATGAGCCAAAATACAGCAATACACTAGAATGCTATTGCCTGAATTTACAAATTTAAAACCACAAACTTACTCTGTCTACCTTCTCAGTGCATCTTTATGTTATGCTGTTTCATCAAGCATTTTACCTGAATGCCAGCAGTTATTGAAATCTATCTCTAGCACTGATCAAACATATATGTCTCTTATAAGGCAGTGAGCAGAACTTTCTTTTAAAAAATGACAGTCCTTTTGTTATCAAAGATAGCAATTTAGAGCATGATCGTACCTGGCAAACATAGCCAAGGGTCTGCTGAATCTATATTGAAGGCGATCTTAATGCTTTCCCTATCTAGGGGTCTTGGCAATTACTTAGGTCTTACCTCTGTCTTAAGAAATCTTCTGGTATTGTGAGTGTATCATGGCCTGGAGGAGGTTTGGATCTAATATAACTTGCCCCTCTTTTATCACAGCCATTTTTGGCATTTCTTTCATAACATCTTAGCCAGCAAAGTTCTTCTGCCAGAAAATCTTTGAGATCAGTTGGCAGGAGAAGGCTCTACCCAAGCAAGAGCGTTTCTGATGCCAGTGGAGGGGTGTGCCTAATCCTAAACCCTTTACAGCTAGTGTATCTCTTAATTAGAATTCTGCTGTGCATTTAAGATTTCCCTTTGGAAATCAATCAGATGTCAATTGTACAGTATGCTGTTATTCTATGTTTGAGGGGGATATTAGGCCAGGGCTTGGGAATGCTTGTCCCTCTGAATATTCCTCCTAGTATCTGGTGGGGCTACTGGGAGGTGAAGTCCAAAACATCTGGAGGGTCAAAGGTTCTTCATGTCTGTGACACGTTACAGACCGCCCAAAATGGGCAGTCTGCTGTCGCCGCCGGTTGCTGCGTCTGGGAACCGCAGCGGTCAAACTGCGCAGTTCCCGGGCGCAGCCAGAAAGAAGCGCTGAAATGGCGCTTCTTTCTGAGCCCTGGAAGAGGCGCTAGTCACGCACTCACGGCGTCACTTCCGCTGCGTGACGTCCGAACGTTATGCATCCACGACGTCAAAATGGCAGTCCCCGTGTGGACGGGCGCCGCCATTTTGTACAGACTCGGTCCGTACTAGGGTTGAGGGGCATCAGGAAGTGACGCCCCTTCTCAACCCTAGCACGCCCCTTCCTAACCCTAGCACGCCCCTTTGGCGCGTCTGTAACGCGCCTGTGTTACTTAAAATAGCACAGAGTTATAATATTTCATTAAGGGGAGAAAAAGAAAACCTGAGTATGAATGTCAAGGGACTGATTTTATGGGCACTGATGAAATTCTATTATGTAGCAATGTTAGCAGTAGAAGTAGTTAAAGATAATTGTACAGAACTGCATTCAACTGCTTTACCAAACAAAAAACAACCTCCCTCCTTGCTTTACCAACTGCTTTATGATAGGCAGCAGGATCTTTTCAAAATGACCATGTTTGAAAACAGGATCAGTGAGGGAGAAAAAGGAGCACCAAAAAGTGCACCAGAACAATTTCCCACTATGTACAGTACTAAAAATAAAGTACTGTAATCACTTTCCCTTAACTCTCTCATGCCTTCATTTTGTCCTTTGCACACAGAATTCAACACCACTTATATCCAGTAAGCATATCAAATGCTTAATAAAACAAGGTAAAAGCTAACATTAACCTTTACTTTTTAAAGTTTTATTTAACATTTTTGGGTATGTCTTAGTTTAAGACTTGATGTTTTAACAAAATTTATTGTACTTCATATATGATCATGGGGTTTTTTTTTGGGGGGGGGGTTGGTAGAGGTGGAACATATGAAAACACCAGACTCAAACCAAATCACATCGAACTAAGTGGTAACAAAATTCTGGCTCCTTTGTAAAATAAAAAAATAATTAAAGAAGAAGACAAATCTTCACATCTGTCAGGTGGACAGAAGTATATTCCTTCTGTACAAGCTATATTAGAAATTGCTGTCTGTGACCTTTCTTATGTAATGGATGGATGTTTTCTGGAGTTGTGTCCAATCACTTCTAAGACAGGTGTCTGTAAATTTTATTGACGGTGTATGCGCTGAAAAGCATGTTACCATTGGGCAATAGGAAACAAAAAGGAGTTGTGAGCCTCCCTCTAATGGCAATGGCTTCTGTATTGTTATATCAGGCCTAGCTATGGCCTAGGACACTTGATGGCCATTACAGCACCAACCTCATCTACTATTGTTAGGTTTTTTTATTTTTTCATTTCTAACATTTCACATATACATATTTTACACCTTGAGGTTATTACTATTCCAAATGCTCCCATATGAATACAGGTATGGTCTTTATATTTGATATAAATGTGTCTTTATTCAGCTTTTCGTTCCAGGGTTCTTTTGGTGTCCCAACTGCACATGAAAGAGGTCCCTCTTTTTTTGTTGTTGCATAAGAAAAAAAGTCCTTAGTCCAGAGGCTCTTGCTTTATTCGAATGACAGAAGATGAGCGAGATGTCCGTCTGAGTTCTCGCCTAAGTACATATTCACTGAACTGGGAAGAGTCCACCCCTCCACCACATGAGCCAACAATTTCAAATCCTCTTTGTTGCAACCTCTCAAGTACCTACAAAACAGGACAAGGGAGAGATTGTGTAAGAAGTACAAAAGAAATTGTAATCTACCAATCATCTACTCATCTCAATTTCAACCTTATTTACAATGCATCTCTGAAATGCAGCTGTGCAACACATTAGGCTTAGCATTGTTCAGCTATAATTCCTATGTTCAGATAATCCCCAGATGCCAACATGAGGTTGATATTTTTTAAATCTAATTTTTAACAAACTATTTTCACACTTCAGTAACAAGTTGTGTGTGTGTGTTCAAGTTGTCTGTTGACAAACAGGGACCCTTTGGGTTTTCTTAAGCAAGGAATACTCAGACATGTTTTTTTAATCTAGTGAGTCAATTCTTCACCTCATGCTAAGCAATCATTTTTTTCTTGAAAGAGTGTTTGTTTTCACATGCTTTCTACCATTATTTCTATTTCCAAAAACACATGAAAATACAACTCCCACTCCCCAAATACTCACTAGTAGACATCAATGACTAAGATTTTAGTTCAATAAATAAGGAAATAATCAGCTTTGATTTACTGCACAGTAAGAATAACAGCCACGATCCTGTATCACATTTGTCATTACATAAATGTAGCTACTGATGCCCTAAGGAGTTGATTCCTGGAACCCACCTTCCCAGGAGGTGATGTTAAGAAGCTGGTGTTCAACTGCATGGCCTATACCAAGGATGGACAACTTAAGGGTGGGGGATTTTCATACGACTCCCTGACTTGCTGGCACAGCCTTGGAAAAGCCAGCTCTGGGACCATATTGAATAAAACTGTGGGAAGGATCTCATTTTGCTGAATCCAAGAGAGAGGAGAGCTAGTAAAAGGTCAGAACATATAGTAATGTGATGCTGGGCATGAAGATGCAGAGCCACAGGGGTTACTAGCTTCTGTCCAACCCCTCTGCTACCTCTTTGGTCCAGCGATTGTTATGGGACAACTAGAGAATGTGTGTTGGGATTGTGCTGGCACAAGCCTCAGGCTTTTAAGTATGTAACGGAGTGGCTTGTGGTCTGTGGTTTAGGGCAATTGTGGGTGTGATCCCTTAGGGTCCCCACAGGCCTCATGGAAGGCAACTAAGCTTTAGCAGATCTCATAGGCCCTGATACGGTAGTTGTGGGGACTGGGTTCACAGGCCTTTTCAACCCTCAAGTACATCTTCATAGGCCCATTTACCTCCCATAGGGCTCATAGGCTCTGCTAGGCACACTCATGAGTGGGGTTCGATTTGAGACTCATTATTTTAGAATCAGAAATTCTGCAATAGCATCTGCAATACGATGGAGGTATTTGGCTTGTAAGAGGTATAGTCACAATCACAGGTGTTAAAAGTTGTTTGTTCACTAATGTTGTTGTGTTTCAGATTCTAGGTTCAGCTTAGAGAAATTCCATGCTTTGATCTGCAGGCTTAGGATGATCTATTAGGCAGTGTTATTTCAGATTGCAGCTGGACCTGACTGACCAAGCCACATGTGAGTGGCTGGGAAAGAGGGGGCTGAGAGGGCATGGTTTGCTTCCTTTGTTGTTTGGGGAGTGCAAGGAGCCTCCACTGCACATTCTGGTCACTCACCTTCAGGGTAAGGACCTTGGTTTGCTGAAGGGGGAAGCCCTGATTACCCGAACAATCCATGACTTTCAAATTATTCAAGTTCAATGACCTGGGATGCATTTACAATGGTCAGCCACTCTTCTCTGCTAAGTTTGGCAGGGTGAGGGTGATCCATGTTTTCTGGATAAGGCCTGCATATAGGTCACTAGGGAAATTAGGAATGCATTGATTAAAGTGTTGGGGTGTTGTTGTTTTTTAAACACATTCTCAAACAATATTTCAGAGGCCTGAGCTTTACTGAGTTGATGGCATTCACCTCTCTGAAGATTTGGAGCATGGGGTGAAAGCCATGTTGGTCCGTCTGGTGGGAGAAAGGGACTAAGCTGATGCAGCTCTGTGGCAGGTAGTGGTGGAGAGAGAAATAAGATTACAGTGAACACCTATGGCATCCATTTTAATAAAGGAATGGCCTCTGGAACTGCCTCTTTAGGTCATGGAACCAGGGAGTGGGAAAAGAGATTGTTCTCAGAGCTGGCCCAGAGACTGTGCCCCAGTGTAAGCTGGGGAAAGGGTCAAGTGGAGACCTACTGCTTCAGTTTTTCCCTCACCAGGTTGCCCCCCTCTATTGCCTTTCTGGGTATTTTCTTGGCAAGATTTGTTCCGAGGAGGTTTGCCGTTGCCTTCCCCTGAGGCTGAGAGCTTGTAACTTGCTCATGGTCACCCAGTGGGTTTCATGGCAGAGATAGGAATTGAACCCTGGTCTTCAAAGTCATAGTCCAGCATAGTAGTCCAAACTACTAATGTGCACATATGATTGGATATTATATGTTTACATGTTTTAAAATCTGGACAGGAAAACTTAACACAAGGCCTGAACTCATAAACATTGTTCAAATGCAGTTTATACATGAAACCTTGGAGTAGAGAGAATTTACAACTGGTCCACTTCAGATTTTTGGACAACTGCTCCTATAATCCACAACCATCGGCCATGGCTGTTTGTGTGCAGAGGAGTTGCAGTCCAAAACATCTGAAAGGTACCAGGCTGCCTACCTCTGATTTACATTAATGGCTACAAATAGTTCCATAAATACTTAACTTCACCACCACCACTACCACAGCTAGTTAACAAAACCTCCCATGCTCCCTATTATAATAGCTTTACATCAAGCCAATTCATTTAAATCACAGTATATGGCCTGTCATTGTGTCATAAAATGGAAACACTATTGGTAGTGGCAGGGAAATGTTCTAAGTACCTTTTCCAAGAGCTCTCAAAATGCCTATGTTCTCAGAAGTATTTGACTGCTCAGTTATGCACTGAATAGGAGCAACACATGCAATTAGCTCTAATGTAATACAAGAAGTTTAATTTGTGTTCCAAGAAGGTATTTCAGTTTTCTCAATTTTTTAATACCCATCAATGAAAAACTGATAATTAGTAAAGTGAACATGTAATAAATTTGTAAGAAAGTAACCAGGAACCCTAAAGGTTCCTGATCACATGGGGAAGCAATATGGACATTCATATAATGCCTTCCAAGTACCTGCTGATTGTGTAGTCAAGACATTTGCTTCTGATACCATCCCATGCATGTGGAGGGTGTGTGTGTATACCATTGTCTATTGCTCAATTTCCTCTAATTTCAAACACATATTAACACTGCCCCCAAAATCAGCCAGTTTGCTCAGCAACACTATTTTCTAGTGCATATGGAAAATTCAGCTACTTTATTTTGAGTTCTAATTCTGTCATTTAAAATAAATGCAACACTGTTTTGTGCCACGAATATATTTGGATGATGGGATCTCTTTCAGAGGATGTTATGTTTTCAGATGTCTTGTTGGTAGCAAGATTAATCAATCAGCAACTTACTGATAAAACATATGATGTCTTTCATATTTCAGTGATTCTTAATCTATAATTTCAAAGGCGTGACACATTATCAGCCTGCTCAGAATGGAAATACTGATGATTACTTACCTGAACTGAATTAAGATGACAATATCCATTTAAAGGAAATCTGATTACATGTGTTGAATCGTGATTCCAACCTGCATTCACCGAATTGCACATCACATCACCAATTTCTGGGAACACCTCTTCTATCAAGGATTTGTCACCACTCAAGGTAATCCTTTCTCCAAGATCTGGAGCAACTCGGACAACCAGACATTCACAGGATTTGGAAAAACGGCCTGTCTCCCGGTCTTGTTTCCACCTCTCCATTTCCCCTAGCATGGGCTGAAGTTGAAAATACTTTGCTTCTTCATATAGCAAACTGTAATCCTGAAAAACACATAATTGTCAATACAACAGAGACTGAAATGTATTTGCCAGTGTGTTTACAGTGAAAAGGAAATAAAATCTTTCTTTTGGTACCAAGCTCCCATATACATTAAATGGATAATGATGAGGGAATTACGGTCCAGTGCATCTAAGATGAGCTAGACTCCTTCGTTTTTATAAACACTATGTTATAGACTGTTCACTTTCTCCAGCTACATAAAAGCTTAGGACAGGGGTGGAAATCATGCAGCCCTCCAGATACTGAACTGCAACTTTTTGCTGCTTAAGGCTTCTAAGACTAGGTGTTTGAGTGCTGCATATTTCCTACCCTGGCTTAGGGAAAAACTCAAGTGTAGGAGAAAAGAGAAAGACTGTCTCTGTATTGTATTTTAGTTCTGTTCTTCAGGTTTGTTTTATAAGTCATAAACTTACGCAACTGCACATGATAAAAACCTGTGTACCTGCCTGCCCCTTCAAACATTTCCAACCATCATAAGCTCATCCCAGATGTTGGAACAAGTGCAGAAAACCAAGAGTAAGTCAATATTCAATACTGATTGAATTCTTGTTGTTGTCAACTGCCCTTGACTCATAGTGACCCTGTGGATGAAGCATCTCCAAGACTCCCTGTCCTCAACTGCTTTGTTCAGTTCCTGTAAATTCAGGCCCATGACATCCCTGATTTGAGTCTATCCATCTTGCATGTAATAATAATAATATTTAATAATAATGTATTCTTCTTCTCTTTCTCCTACCTTCCACCTTTCCTAGCATCATTGTCTCTTCTAGTGATTCATGCCTTCTCATAATGGGGCCAAAGTATGACAACCTCAGTTTAGTGATCCTGGCTTCCAGGTAATGTTTGGACTTGATCTGTTCTAGAATTAATTTGTTTGTTTTCTTGCCCGGCCACAGTATCCTCAGCACTAACTCAACCACCGCATTTCAAATGAGTTGATTTTCTTACTGTTGGCTTTCTTCACTGTCCAGCTTCAAACAAGGTGATGGGGAATACCATGGCTTGGATGAGCCTCACTTTAATGTTCAGGTTTCTATCTTTATACTTTAGGATCTTGTCCAGTTCTCTCAATCCCAGTCTTTTTCTAATTTCTTGACTATAGTCTCCATTCTCATCAATTTTAAATCCAAGGTGTGGGAATGCTTTGACTATTTCAGTTTTCTTGTTATTTAGGATGAATTCATCATTATTTCCAAGGTCATTATTTTTGTTATCTTAATGTTCAGCATTAAGCCTACCTTGGCACTTTCCTCTTTGACCTTTTTCAGTAACTAATCCAATCTGAACTGAATTCTACACCCTGTAATTTAGGCCGGTGGAATAACCCTAGTACGTATTCTGTACGTACAATATGGCAGCGGCCATTCCACACGGCGGCCGCCATATTTACGTATCAGACGCTGTGCGTCCGCACGTGTCGCAGCGTCTATGACGTCGCAAGTCCGCCCCTGGCGCCTCGCGACGTCATAGAGGCATCGCTTAAAGAAGCTCCATTTTGGAGCTTCTTTTTTGCTCCGTAACGGAGCCGCGCGGTTTGGCTGCAGCCGCTCCCTTACGGAGCATACAGCGGAGGCGGCAGATCGCCGCAAAGCAGCGGTTTATAACCCGCCATAGTTACTTGTGAAAGTTTAGAGACAGGGTAGGGTGGTAGCTTGTAAATATTGGTGTTTGAAAGCATCTAAATTAAAATGCATTTATTACTGATAACCATAATTATTTTTTTACAAATAAAAACATGTCATGGGAGCCTATATTCTCTTTGAGATGACAAATGATTTAATGGATAGAAGGAGCATAAATATTTATATCAAAAAATGTGTAGGCATAACTCAATGTGACATATACAATTCTACTCAGAAGTAAATCTCCCTGAGGTGGGACTATTGCCATAACACAGGTAGAACATTAGGAAATATGTACCCAAATACTATTAAGTGAAGAGCTGGTGTTCAGTTAAGCATACTTTGGTAGACAGTACTGGAGTAGACCAATAATAATTTATGTTGTTTCTTATTAATTTTACTGTTGGTTGTAAAGTTTGCATGTCGCTGAACAAAGAAGAGGGTGTGTATGTATGCAAGAGATGGGTTACAACTCACAGCAGTTTTGAAGAATGTATTTGCTTAGAATCTCTCAGACTTGATCAGGATCACTTTAAACTAAATTAAATGAGGGAGGGAGGCAGGATTCAATAGAGTATGGGGATACTAAGTACTACGAAAAATTAGTCTTAATGATATGGGGGGGTCAATATTACAAGAATACAGAAGTGGATAGAAACAAAACAAAAAGAAATCAACAGAAAGAAAGATGCATAGTCTTAGATAACCCTATACTAATGTACAAAGCATGGAAAATAAACAAGATGAACTTGAAGTCTTAATGTAGGGTGGCAAATATGATTAAATAAGGTGGCAAATATGAAACCAGATGGGATTAATCTCATTATTGTAATGTAGTAATGGAAGTGTGTAACCTATCCCAAAAATAGATCAAAGAGGTAAGGAAGCAGGGGCGAGTTACAGACCGCCTCTTTGAGGCGGGCTGTACCCGCCCCTTTCCCCACCGGATCGGGGCCTGAGCTGCCAGAACAGCAGCCGCTGAGGCCCCGATCTGCCGCTTTTCAGGCTGTGGGGAAGCAGCAAAACGCCGCTTCCCCGCAGCCTGAAAAGGGGTGTCCCTGGGGCTTCAAGCCCCAAGGACACCCCGCAGCGGCAGGGAGGGGGAGGCCCCTTTCTCCCTTGCTTCGCTGGGCGCAGCCATCTGAAGGCTGCGCCCAGTGAAGCAAAGCGGCGCCTCGGACCAGGAAGGAGCTCCGAAATGGAGCTCCTTTTTGGTCTGCGGAAAGGGCGCCCTAGGCGCCCTGCCGTGGATTGAGGACGTCACATCCACGCCTCCCCGTTTAGAGGCGGCGCGGCCGTGACGTCCTCATGGCGGCGGCTGTATGGAAGGGCCGCCACCGTTTAGTGCGTGACGAGCACACACTAGGGTTAGGGCGGTGCGGAAGCACCGCCCTTTTGTAACCCTAGTGCGTGCTCGTCACGCACTAAAGTGCCGGTTTGTAACCGGCCAGAGTAACATTATATGTGAAGGATGTGTATACCTATGAGGAGATCCTTGATTTAGAGCATGGAAAACAAGTTGACACATTGAGGCAAAAATTAAAAAGGAGAGAAGCAATGGTGACCTCATTGTGGGCATCTACTATAGCCCCCCCCCCAACCAGACTGAAGATATGAATGCCTTTCTAGAATAAATGCTCAAATATTTTAAAAAACGAGTGATACAGTAGTAATAGGAGACGCCTACCACCTTGATATTTGTTAGAATTGACCTCTGACTAGAATGTAAGATGCACTGTCTCACTTACCTTGCAGACAATTTCATTGTCCAGAATGTGGAAGACACAACCAGGGAATCAGCTATTTTGGATTTGATATAAACCAGTGGCTCCCAAACTTTCATCCTCTGGATGTTTTGGACTTTAGCTCCCAGAATTCCTGACTGTTGGCCAAGTTGACTGGGGCTCCTGGGAGCTAAAGTCCAAAATACCTGAAGGACCGAAGTTTGGGAATCACTGATCTAAATCGATGAGATGAATTGATTAACAGGGTGGAAGTACTGTAGTGAGATTCCTCTTGGGATTTCAAAATACATAGTTGTGTTACTCTGGAAAATCAGTATGCAAAGGGATCTTGCAGCACCTTTGAGACTAACTGAAATATTGAATATGGTAGGATGAGCTTTCATATAGTCAACATACAAGTCTATGAAAGCTCATGCTATCAACTGAAATAATAATTTTTTAGTTATTCTCAAAAGAGCTGCAAGATCCCCTTGCATACTCTTGGGATTTGTTATACAGTGGAAAGGGGATGCCAAATACAGTCAGACATGTGCTTTGGATCACAATAAAACTATTTCAGTAACTTTAGGAATATAATGTATGAGATCCCATGGTCAGAAATGCTCAAAAGGAAGGGAGTTCATTAAGGCACAGCTGCAAGCTATTCTAGCGAAGATGATAAGTGGAAGGTGTCTAAAGAAACCAAGGTAGATTATATAAGACATTTTCAGATAGATTTAAGAGATGTATAAGAAATGGAAGAAGGGAGACATAACCAGTGTAAGACAAATAAACAGCTCGTACTTGTAGGAGGTCAGAAAATCTAATGATTAGAATGAGCTCATGTGTGTTAAAGAGATTAAAATAATAATCCAGACTAAAACATCCTTGCTTACCTGCCTCCCCTCTTTTTTTCTCCCATTTCCCCCCATCTTTATCTTTATTCTACCTAGACCCCACTTGAAACTCTTATTTCATTTTAATCGTAATTGCATATTAATGTTTTTAACTTCTTTTCTTGGTTTAATCTCCTTTTAGCATTTAATTATGTTTTTATGACGGGGGGAAGGATGGGGATCTTGGAATTTTTAATGTATTCTCTTTTAACTGTATTTTGATTTACTGTTGTAATCCGCTTGGATTCCTAGAGATTAAGCAGAATAATAATAATAATAATAATAATAATAATAATAATAATAATAAATAAATTGGGGCTTTTCATTATTAGGTTGGGGCAAAAGAAAGAACAAGGAAATGGCAGAGCCACTGTATAGAAAAGATGATGAAATGCTGATGGAGACAGAGAGAAGGCTGAACTATTCAACACCTTTTATGTCTCAGTCTTCTCCCAAAAACTGGAGAAAATGGAACAAATACTGCAATAGGGGGATTGGAGTCCACAAGTATTTGTTGGTTTTTAATACTGTATATATGCTTTGAAATAAGTTTTAACTCTTTTGATATTTTAATCATGTTTTAATTTTGTTTTCAGTGAGGTCAACTTTCATCTGTTTTAATCTTTGTAATTTGCCTTGAGTCCTAGAATTGGGATGTTATTAGTGTTCCAATTCTTACTGAGTCATTGGTGAGTCTTTTAAGGCATGTAATGGTACATTGTTTGGAAATGTTACCTTTCTGGAATTGATTAAATTATGGCATACCCAAGTCTTCAATTGCCAAATATCTTTTCCACTGGATAGTTTATGGTTTTCATTAAGCAAATCATTTGGGTTCAGAATTGGCCCATAGCATACTTAGATCCACTTGGAAGATAACAGCATAAAGTGGGGGGAAAATTCAAAAGTGCCCAAAATACAGTTTCCAAAGTGACAGAATATTGGTCTAAGATGAAAATGTGTCAGGAACAATGCCTTCCGTAAAAGTAGAGGACTGAGCCTCTATAACACTGGGTTCAGTTACATATCAAAATAGAAGACACCACCATAAATCACAAGGCTAGATTTCATTTCTATTTTACCTGCTCTGAAAATAAACTGTAGTTGTAAATAACAAGGCTAACATTTTGTAAACTTTTAAAATGACTGACCTACCTCCAGGAAAGAAAACCATTAGGGGCAGTGGAGAAACAGATGCTGAGTCTCAAGTGGACATATGTGCTAATAAGGCTATTTTTAGACACTAAGTGCCATTCAAGAATGCTTGGGAAGGGCAAACTGGTACTACAAGGTTTTGTACACTGCAGTTTAGCTCTGTGGCTTGAGCCGAAGTGCATTTCATCAGTTAAACACGTTTTGATTTTCCTACTGAGTAGATAAGTAGGGCCAGATGTTTCAAATAACCTGGGGCTGCGTTTTTAAGAGTGCTCACATTAAAAAAAAACCTCTTTTTTTTAAAAAAAATACGGCCCTTAAGCAACAGGGATAAAACAATTACACAATATCTTGACATTCTTCACCTTTTTTCACGGTTCCTTCCCCATCCCATCTGAATGCAAACAAATCCCATATGAATGCTAACAAATACCATGTTAGGGCACATCATACTAAGGTGTGGATTAATAGATAATATGAAAAGATTAATTCTGATGGTGCTCAGTGTTGATGCCAGAGAAAGGAGTCATAAGCAGAGCTGAGGCTGTATTTTTAACAGCCAATGGTTTAAATGGGAAATAACAGGAACAAAATAATGGCTGGCATCCTGTTCAGTATTTACAATATCATAAGACAGACATATGACATCATAAACATTGGAACTGCCATTTACAGTTGTTGTACCAACGCAACCAAATATGTGTGTGTCCCCCCCAAGCCTATCTTTGACACCAGGGAGCCTCATCAACAGAAGGATTTCCAAGGAGCAGGGAAGAGGGTACAGCAGTCAATGAATAAACATCCAACCTCCTGGCAAAGTATCTTGTTACCAGCAGCAGGCTAGATGCTTCTTCACTGACCACCCACTCCCCAGTGCCTCAGAAATCCTTTAGTTGCCAAGGTTGCCTAGCATCAAAGCTAGTTTCTTATGGATTGCATTGGTGGACATAGCTATGATGATGAAGATCTACTGGCACAATACATCTCTCAGTGCAAGATTTCAGTCAATGTTTTTCCCCATTTAGGTCCTTCATATTGTTCTTGATAACTCAAGCTGCTGTTTGGGTTTAACAGATACTGTTAAGGTCCTAACTGGAAGTAAAGTTAGAGTGTGGTGGAGTCTTATTCTTTGAATGATTTTAAATAGAGGCTGGATATCCATCTGTCGGGAGTGCTTCGATTGTGTATTGCTGCATGGTAGGGTGTTGGACAGGATGCCCCTTGAAGTCTCTGCCAACTCTATTATTTTATGAAATAAGTTAAGATTGGCTACAGTTTAAAGAACAGATTGTTTTAGTACCCTATTCTATGGAAGCTATGGACATTAACCCGTCTTTGTCATTTGTTAAAATTTACCTCCTAGGTGTTTTGTGGTTATTATTTTGTGTGTGTGTGTGTGTGTGTGTGAGAGAGAGAGAGAGGGATCAGCATTAAGACAGCCATGTACTGCAAGAGCAAAGAGCAAAAAGCAACCCCCTCAAAAAACAAAAACAAACAGTTCCCCCCAAAACATAGACCAGAAATGGGTGGAGAGATCTGCTCTGATGCTTATGATATAGGCAAAATGACAAGTTATTTCCCGGTTGGAGGGACAGAATGGATCCCAACTGCCTTAGACATCCAGTAGTTTCATACTCCCATTAATTTCAATAGGCATAAAACAGACTCAATTCATTAATTTCAATTGGCATAAAATAGCCTGCTCAGCCAGGACAGCTGGTATTTACAGAATTAAAATACCAGTAAATGTTGAGCAAGGTGGAAACAAGGATTTAGCCATGTTTGACTCCAGTATGTACAGTATTGGTATTGATCTAGTTAAATGACCTTTATTTCACTCATAGGTAGGTTTAGTCACAAACCCTGGTATCCTGTTAACAACATATGCATGTATAACTTTTGTTTATGCAAGCATATGTCCCCTTGAGAGTGCTGTGGGGTTAGTATTTCTTTCCTCCCTCCTTCTGCAGCACCCCCCCCCCATCAACTTACTGAGCAGCCTCTAAAGCCCCCTGCATTGCATGCTTTGTGGAGAGCAGGCAGGATCACAGAAGTGTATCCATATGTGAAATTATGTCAGTGCTGAGAAGCACTTGAGTCCTTCTCCAATACAGTTGCTTCCCACAAAGCACAGAATAACCATCTGGGGGCTTCAATGATTGTTCATTAAGTTGGGGGGCGGTTAACACTCAGCCTAACATGGACCTACTATGCTACATTGTGCCATACAAGATTGCAGTCACTGACTGATGTATCTTCAGATTTTTGCTATAATCTGTATCTTTGAAACATGTCAAATGCAGAGCTGAAGTCTGACCCAAAGCCCTAATCTCTTAGAACTAAAATGAATTTTGTGCATTTATTTCCCTCAAAATTCTCTTACAGAAATCTAATATTCAATGCTGTCCAAATATTTTTCCATATGTTCAAGTAACTTTTCTTTGTCCAACACCCACTGAAATTTGGTTTTAGTATTTGATAGTTGGAGCTTGAACCTCTTACAATTTCTAAAGGATTCAGAGTTAATATTTTTCTGGACTTTGGCTCTGACCCAAGAGATCATTTTAAAATCAATTAATCAGTTAGCTTGAAAATCAAATAATTACATATCAAATCTGACAACTCTGAATGTTGGCATGCAAATGTATATTAAAATTTGAGAGACTGGAAGGGGATTTAGTAACTTACAGTATGCAGTAATTAACATGTAAATGTAATATTTGTGAGTTTTCATACTGGTAACTTGCCAAAACAAAAACCACTGAAAATCACCAAAAGGTCAAGATATTTGAACTTCAAAACATTAAGAGTGCAATCTAATGAAGGTCTACTCAAAAGTGAAAGTGACCAAGTTCAATGGAACTTGTTCCCAGCTAGATTTGCACTCTTATGGCCGAGACAGACGGGCGGAGAAACACCGCCCCTGTTTGCTGCACAGCTTTACCACACCAACCAAACGGTGCGGTACCGCTATGCAGCAGAAAAGGAGCCGCCTAGAGCGGCTCCATTTTTGCAGCATCATAAGGGATGTGATGCAGCCCTATGATAGCGCTTCCTGTAGAAGATGTGTGGGCGCTCAGACGCCCACACATCATAGACACACACCCCGTGTGGGCCATGCCATGCAATTACGGCACTGCCCGCATGGTGTAGTGCTCAGGACTGTGTGGATGGTGTGCGGTCCTGAGCCCTACTATCGCCGCCAGGGCATTGCTTCCTGGCAGTGTATACTGGTTCTTAGTTAATCTTACATTCAGATGGTAAATATGAATTCTGTCTATAAAATTCTCATTTAAAAATGTTATGGAAAATTCTGCCAGTTGTAAATACTCATTTCAAAAATCTAACATTTGCTAGCTTCCTTTGCTTGGTAATTCAGATCATTCCAGCTACCTCCTCACTAAACGTTTTCAGACATTATGAAAATGAGGAAAAACATTTCACCTTGAAATCGTCTGGTATGAGGAGTTTTGACGTTCGTAGAAAATTCAAGATATATCTGAACATTTGGCCATCCCTGTCGATGAAGTAGTGCTGCTTCAGGCTGTCCAAAACAATTGGCTCTGTGCCATCAAAAAGCCTCCCAATTCTGAAAATGAAAGAGAAGTCATGACCAACATCATTTTGGAATCAGCATCATGAGTCACTAGAAGTCATACTGATCAGAGGCAATCTAAGTGATTCCAGCATTCAGTTAAGTTCACTGCTGACAGAAACTAATGGGTGACACATATTAAAATGATGAATTCTTGGTGTGAATTCAGAAAACGTTAAAAACTGAATGGAAAAATGATGATACTTGTCTACTGTGACAATTACACTGAAAAGAAAAGAATGTGAAATTTATCTCCATTTCAGTAACTCCTTGAACCATTCTCTAGGGCTGGATGAAGAAAGCTTATCCTCTAGAAGCACTCTTACCCCATGTAAGGTTTTTTTCTTCCTTAAAACATCTTGAAACATAAACCTTCAGGGCTAAGATTTTTGCGGTCTTTGGCTCTGACCCAAAATAATCCAAGTGTATAGAATATGGTAATCATTTGTCTTTTATTCTTACATTCTGAATATTTTAACTTTCCTTTCTCGAGGTTGTACTCCCCTCCCCTACTCCTTGCCTATGTGAAAGAAAAATCATGAAATAAGAAAGTGGCTTACACATTGTAAACTGCTTAGTGAGTGCTAGTTCACTGATAAGCAGTATAGAAATATACTGCTAAGAAAGTGCAGAAGAGAACTACCTGAAAATATTGTTTTATTTATGATGCTTAGTTTTGTAGTTGTATGCCTTCAAGTTGTTTCTCACTTATGGCAACCCCAAGGCAAACCTATCATGGTTTTTTTTTTTTTTTTTTTTTTTTTTTTGGGCAAGATTTGTTCAGAGGAAGTTTGTCATTGCCTTCTCCTGAGGCTGAGAGCATGACTTGCCCAAAGTCACCCAGTTGGTTACATGGCTGAGCTGGAAACTGAACCTGGTCTCCAGAGTTGTAGTCCAACACTCAAACCACTATGCCATGCATCCATCACTCCCTGAAGAAACCCAGGAAATATTTTAAATGAATGCATATGTATTCTCAAAAGTAAAAACAGGACAGCTGATCAGAATCTGGACTTTACTTCAAAAGTAGGGATACTGACCTTTTACCCCATACTGGGATCCCAATCTGGACTGGGTCCCAGCACTTATATATTACCAGAAAGAAAGAAAAAAGTGAAAAAGGGTAACTTGAAATGAATGGGGTTTTTTAACCAATGGAAACTGCAGACACAGCTCCCCAATTCAGACAATGCAAGGCAAAAGGTTCAAGCCTCATCTTGCTAGCCAGGATTCCAATTGAGTCCACCTTTTGAGTAATTGGGGGTGGGGGGTAGGTTACCTACTGTACCATGTTTTCCAGCAGAAATGAGAATGTTAGGAGCCAGGGAATACCAAAAAAAGGCATCCCTATGTGTCTTCCTTCCCAACATAATCACTGTGAAGATGGTAAAGTTAAAGCCTCTCCCTTCTCCTTTTCCAAGCGATCTGGGTCTGGAGATGGCGGGATGTACATATATGTTTTTATGTATGGCAGGCATGGATGGACAGGCGCACACAGTCCATCAAACACAATGTGCTCAATGTATTGTTTGCTAGATTGAACATGCTGTTTGATCTCCACACCATGGATCCATTTACACTTATAGTGCTATGATTCCACTTTAATTATCAAGGCAATATCCTATAGGATTCTGGATTCATAGTTTGACAAGGCACTAGAGCTCTTCGGTTGAGAATTCCTAGTACCCCTTCCCAGGATTTCATGGGAAGGACCCATGGCAGTTAAAATGGAATCATAGTGCTATAACTGTGAAGTGTGAAAGAGCCCCATAGAGTTGGACTTTTAGAATTGGACTTCGTGGCAGATCAATCGTATAACTCAACCTAAATGAGCACACATGACAAGAATACCCTAATGATCCAGCTTTCTAAGAATGCCAGTGACAGGGACAGTCCTATTAGTATTTTTATTTCATGACAAAAAGCCCTTTACATTTGTGCCAGTTTTACTGACATTGTGTCATTTATTTCTTCCTCTCAGGGCCACATTGTACTTAACCCTCTTGCAGCAAGCCTTCTCAATAACAGGACAAAGTATTTTAAAATAAAGGTTGATTTTTCTTCCTGCCATGCCATCCTTCCTTTTCCCACCTCCTCCTCCTCCCATCCCAGAAGGTCAGTCTCTCACACATGTCTGAATTGGTTTAATATTTGCTTCTGAACTTCCAAGTAGCGGCATGATGAAACTGATAATTTTTGTCAGACTCACTGTGGCCCAAGGCAGAAAGCAGCTGTACAAACTCAAAATGCAACCCAAGAGGCAAATGGATTGTTCACGGATTTAACAAGAATCAAAGATTTTTATTGGGATAGTAGCCTTTGAAGAAAGTGAATGAAGAAACAAATGAATAAATAAACAAATAAGAGAAATATTCTAAAGCCACGACTATTGGTCTCCTAAATATTTGTTAACATTCAAGATATTTCTAAAACAAAAGGCATATTTTCCCCAAGTGTTATTCATGTCATATTAAAGTGACTTAAAATATGAATCTTAGAGAAAACGGCAAACATCACTTCAGATTTTGCTTTATATTTCCTGTAATGTTACTTCTGTCTGAAATTTCATTGTCATCATCTATAAAGCAAAGCACAGAGAAAAGTAGCAAAATTTTCTGCCAAGTATAACAGGGCCCAGGAGCAAGATGTAGAGAGCTTCACAGTGGACCCTTGTTATACGCTGGGCTTTGGTTCCAAGATCTCCCGTGGATAACAAAATCCGTGTATGCTCAAGTCCCATTAAATATAATGATACAGCAAAATGGTGTCCCTTATAAAAAAAATGGAAAATCAAGGTTTGATATTTGAAATTTATACTTTTTTTGAACATCAAGCTGCTGTTTGGGTCTAACAGATACTGTTAAGGTCCTAACTGGAAGTAAAGTTAGGCCCATTACAGACAGGCACCCTAGGACAGACTCAGTCCATGCTAGGGTTAGAAAGGGGCGTCTCTTCCAGGCGCCCATAACCCTAGCACGGACTGAGTCCGTACAAAATGGCGGCGGCTGTTCCACACGGCCGCCGCCATCTTGATGTAGTGGACACGCTGCGTCCACACATCACACCCCAGAAATGACGATGCGAGTGCGCGCTTCGGCACTTGCGGCGCCTTTTCCGGGGTGCAGGAAGGAGCGCGATTTTCGTGCTCCTTCTTTGCAGCGTCCGGGAACCACACCGTTGATGCTGCAACCAGCAGCGGTGTGAGACTGCCCCTTCTGGGCGGTCTGTAACGTGCCGGAGAGTGTGGTGGAGTCTTATTCTTTGGATGATTTTAAATCATCCGTGTATAAAAAATCCGTGTATAAGAAGGGCCGACTGTATATATTTCAAAACCCTTCATATCTGGCACTGAGTTTACATCTGTGTGTGATGTGTGGTAGTCCTCCTCACTAGAACTGCCCTTGGGCCACTGCTGTAGCCTTTTTAACGGGCATCTGGGCTTAAGGATGAGCAGCTAGAAGAAAAATTGGAAGAAATAAGTTGAGAGAAATTAATTAGATAGTCATTAGGCAATTATCAATACAAATCTGACCAGTTCCTTCCCCTCTTTCCTAACAAGGTTTGCACTAGCCAGAATTCTTAGGACCGGCCACCTCAACATGACAAACCAAGCCTCCACAGGGCCTGTTTCAAGAGGAGAACAGAGGTACTGTAAAGCCACTAGAGCCAGCCTTATGGAACTGACATCCTGACTCAAGGCTTACCATTCATGATTTGAGAAGCTCAACTAGGATTGGTACTCATATTAAAAATACTGCAGGCTTAGTTTGTTGGAACCAAATGAGATAGAAATATGAATATTCTATGTTCCAATCACATTCTGGTTTCTTGATATCTACCCCCATCTGTTCTTTTTCTACATTGTCTGAGTGTCATGGCCAGCCAAGAGCAGGTCTCGGAGGATGAGGATGGGGCTCCTCCAGAGCAAGAGGTAATTGAGGCTACACCAGGTGCTCATCCTGCTCTGTCAGAATCCAGCCCTGATCTCCCAGCCCCAGAGGAGGAGAAGGCTCAGCCAGGTCCTAGTGCTGATGGGATTCCTCTGGTGGCACAGCAGCCTAGTGGTGACTCTGGGGAGGAACCAGGCCTGGAGGTTCCCTCCTTTAAACAACGCAGGGCTGAGAGTGCTGGCAGACGCAGATCCAGGAGGATTGCTGAGAGACAATTGGCCAACAAGCCTCAGCTGGCACCAAGGAAAGAATCTCCTACTTAAGAAACAGGGAGACACCAATTCAATGCCAGAGTTTATTGCGTGATCCTTTGGTGTGACTGCTACTTGCACTGGCTCCCTGTATCTTGGACTCCTTGTTGCCTTGACTCTTGACCTTGGAACAGACTAGACTCTTGCTACTTTTGGCTGCCCTGACTCTGGACTGGACTGACTACTCTGACCTCTGTTTTCCTGACTTTGGCTCTGGCTTTCAGCTTGCTCCTTAACTATCACTCCTTGCAGGTTTGTGGACTGTTCCCAGTTGCTTGCTAATTACCTAGCTGAGCCATCCTTATTGGTGTTGTTTGTGTGTGCTGGCTGCAGTCCAGGACACTGAGTTTCCCAGACTTGATGTCAAGCTATCCATGTGATTCTGTTTTGTCCAACCATCAACTATCCTACCTGGTTTTATGAAGCTATTTCTTATAATTTTTCATAAATTAATCTCTTGGCAATATAGGAATAATCCCAATGCCTTTTTGAATAACTGCTCAGAACTTTAAATGTACCATGTTGACCAGTACTTAGGAACTGCTGAGGTCTATCTTGAAGTTGATAAAACTGATGTGGATGCTCAGGATAACAATAAAAAATGACTGAAAACCAAAACTATGAAATATGGAAAAGTAACAATAGATGATGGAAGAAAACACTATTTTCATGTGACTATTCAGGAAGAAAATAGACAATAAATTTTTGAAAAATAATTTTCCCTTGGAATACTGAAATATTCTCAATCAAAGACAAAGAATTTAGAGGTATCAACCTCAACTAAACCCACCATCTCTCCTATCCACTGCTCATTTTTTTGGTAGAAAGTTGATGTGTGTGGTTTAGTTTCTTTTCACTTAGGCATGTTCTCAGAAAGAGATGCAGTTGAAAGATTATAATCCTCTTACAAATATTGTAAAATATTTAAAGTCTTTGCTAACCTTGCAACTAATGCTTACAACCAAAAAACAAAAACAAAACATATTTCCCTCATTTTGAAATTTCTTAAATGTAGTGTGAAATTAGCTGCAAGAGCTAAGAACAATCACATCTCTTCCACTGTCCGAATATTCTAGTTGATAACAGCTTACAATGATTGTAGTCCTCTGCTTATATATTTGGGGCAAGGGAGGGGAGGGGGTCATATCTGATTTTCACCCTGCTTCTTTCTTTTACAATGTATCATCAAGCTGATGATGTTTTTGATGAAGTGTTTCACACAGGGGCCTGAAGATAATGGATTCAATGGCAATATTTAAAGGATCATTTGTCAATTCAGTATTGATTATTTGTGCTGCTCCAAGACAGGAAGAGTTCTCATTTTTTAAAATATAAGCTGTGGAGCCCTGAGGCATCTTCTTAAACCATTTAACAAGAAATCAATTTTCAGATAGGTAAAAGGAGCCTAGAAGAGTCATAATGAACCTGAGTGTTCTGGATTTCATTCAGCTAAATCTAACGCAAGGCCAGACAAGTTTAGAACCTATTTCTTAGTAGAGAAACTCTACAAAAAGTTTTGCTTCTACTGTTTAGAATTTGCGGTTATGGCTCTTGACTAAAGCCATAAATTAGTGTCTTAGTACTTGAAACATAATGTCTAGTTGCACAAGAATGTAAATTAATTGTTACCACTAATGAGGACACAGAAAAAGCAGTTACTATGCAAAATAGATTTTGGTGTTTATATATAAGGGAGGAAACCATTATATCTTGCAATCATATTAATTAATCTCCAGATACTGTAACAAATTATGTGCAGGTTATTCCATTCACATACAGCAGACAAAAGCATTACACAGGATAAAACCTCTTTTCAATTAAAAGTTCTCCTTCAACTTCAACTTTTGAAATTATAGTTTACACCTATCTTCTGTTCACATGATGGAACACTGAAGGGACTTTTTTGCCCAATATAAATGACTGTAGGCATATTCTAACAGAGAAAACACAGAAAACTCAAATGAAGTATATAATATACTAGTATCTCGTTATTTTTATACTGTGCCCTATTTTCTTATTTAACTGCTTGACATAACAGAAGAACACTAGCATCTTTCTGTCTCTCTCAACTGCCTTTTGCAGTAAAAAGGCAAAAGACAAAAAAGTGAGACTTTGCTAAATTCAAAATATGTTGTGTTAATACAAGTTTATTTATGTCAAATTTAAATTTGGCATAGGTTTTATTTTTAACGCCCACTGCAGCCTAACTTTGCTGAATGAAGAAATATGATTGTTTTTATTTAATTTGCATCCCAATTCTTTGCTTCTAACTGGCCAAGAAGCGAATAGAATTCTGAATTTCAGTATACTAAATGAAACACTGTTAACAGTGACACTATCCATTTTTCCCCCCAGTTCAACTGTTGTTAACATGGTTTGAACTGATAAGAATAATATTTGACTAGGTCATTAAAAGAGTGATGATAAGTTAAATTATATAGGTTTTAAATGACAGATGTAAATTTTAGCACACAAATATATAATGCATTTCTTCATTGAACCAGAAAAGAAATGTCTTGAAATTTTAATATAGGCTATATAACATTTAATATCGTAACATTATTATTAAAAGAGAACAGTATGTAAATTATATTTTCATATCACCTCTATGTGAAATGTTTCTACAGCAGCTGATAAGTGGTGACTGTTGAAATAATGCACTGATGGATGCAAGGAAGGATAACATGAAAGTGATCAAGAAAGAATAACTGGCTGAAGTCATAGGTGCAGAAGTAGGAGTACAACCTATCATGAATGGAACTGAGATTGGTAAAGAAATGAAAAGAGGTTAGGAGGGATTAAACAAGAAAACCAGAAGAGATGAGGTCTCTTTGTTGGGTAACTAATGCTGTAAAACAGGAATGAACAAAGTGTGATTCCATCCAGCCTTCTAGGCCATTTTGCACACCCCCTAGACCTTATGTCTTCTTCCAAAAATTCTGGGATGGTGATAGAGATTCTTGCCCCCTAATGGCCAAGAGAACCTCCCCAAGCCTCTGAGGGGATGATACTATAAGTAGGCATGTGATGATTATTCATTGCTGTTCGTATACGGGGTTTCTCTCTCTCAATCCCTTTATGTTTTTCTTCATGAGCCAAGAGGTATGTCAGCTTCCCCTTGAAGTGTAAAAATTTTCAGATAAGTCATTTACAAATGAAATAATGAGCAAGAATTCAATTTAAAATTTGATTTTTATTGCTTACATACTTTACTTAAACAATGCCTCTCAGTAGGCAGCTCCTCCCATTAGACAAAGCACTTAACACCTAGTATGCTTCTGCTGACCAAAACTTTAAAAGCCTTTTCATCCAAATACTTCATTGGTTTAAGGGGCTAAAACAGCTGTCCCCACCTCCCACACACCCGCCCCAATGCAGGGAGAGAAAAGCTTAATCTCATCCTCTTTCTCCATATATAATTATGTATATTTTTTCCATCTCTTCTTGTAATTCAGCTTTTTAAAAAAGCTAGACAGCTCCTTTAATCCAATCAAACAGAGATGGGAGCTGTGGCCCTCTTTACATTGTTGGATCACAACTCCAGATATGGGAATTCTGTGGCCCTCCATACACTGTTGGACTACAATTTCCAGCATGCCTCACCATTAGCCATGCTGGCTAAAGCTGCCAGTAGTTGCAGTTCCTCAACATTCTGATGGTCATACAATTCCATCCATCATCAGCAAGACTGGGCAATGGAACTGTAGGACACTGGCATGCTCTGAACACTGTGCATTACAGATCATTACATTATTTTGTGTCCAAGGCCATGTGACTGTTTTAATGCTCTTGTACTCAGTAGGAGGCTAGTAGTTGTGGCAGAGCTCACAATAGTATTGTTGAAATCTTATGAACAATTTGTGGTGTTTTTTCTACATTCACCAAATTTGTGCAGCACTTTTTCATATGGTGTTGATTAATAATAATAATAGGTTTTATTTATATACAGCCCAATCACTGGGAATCCGAGCGGTTTACAATAGAGGGGATAACAGACAGTTCCCTGCCCACAGGTTTACAATCTAAAAAACACGACACAAAAGGAGAAGGGAATGGTGAGGGGGGGAGGGAATCAGGTCCAGCATTCTTCTCTCCCTCTGAGGCCTGGACCAAGGCAGATGGACCGGAGGGAGGGCTCTTCTTCTTCAGGCTAGCCCCTGATGGTACTGGGCCAGCCGTCTCTCTCCCTCAGAGGCCGAAAGATGACAGTTAGGGAGGGAGGAGCCTCCTTCTTCAGGCTAGCCCCTGATGTTGATCAAACATGGCACAGAGGGGATACCAATGTTTGCGTCTTGCGATGTGTGGATGTTTACTGTGTAATCTGACCTACACAGAACTCTGAAAATGTACTTTTTTGGACTAAAACTCCCAGAATCCCCCAGCCAGCATAATTTTTTATTTCCATTGCCTTCCTCTGAGAAAATGGGACACTCAGGGCTAAATGAGAATTTGAACCCTGGACTCCCAGAGTTAATATTAAGTATACAGCTTTTACTTTTCAAAGCCAAATGTGACTTCATGGCGCCAGAGCACCTTAAAGTCAACTTCTGGCTGCAGTTGCCGCAGCCCCAATCTGGCTTTGTCAGGGGTGGCTTCAAGCTGCCCCTTTGGGGTGGTCTGTTCAGCCCTGAGTTAGTCCAGTATAACTTTGCATTACAAAGTTGTATTACATGAGACAGACTTCACAACAATATACTGGTGCTGGGGGAAAAAAATCATTTTTCCATAGCTACCTTGAAACTTGCAGTAAATTTGGTAGAAATCTGTCGATCTGGTTTTATATGGTACAGTAACAACACAGAAAACAAAAGGTTGAACAGACTAGTAAAAAAGAACACTACTTGTGTTATAAAAATCTAACATCTTTCCCAGTACATACTGGTAGATTCCCAATTGTGTAGAACTATAACTCCCTTCATCCTCAGATGGCTTGGTAGTTCAGGAGATGAGAATTGCAGTCCAACCCAGCTAGAGTGAACTACATTGCAGCTCTTAACCAGTACCCTTGGCACCAGCATATTATATACAGCAAATCATATGCCTCTGTAAGAAGCCCACACTGGGCATGCTGGGTCTATGTTTCAGAAAGCTGTAATTAAAAAATGTAACTTTTGTAGTCTTTGATGGAAAGCAATAAAAGAACAGTTGTTCCTTCCTTATTTGTACAATATTTGTGGTTTTACATGTGTTTATTCCATCAAGGAATATGCCTTATAATTTATGCTCTGCACATGCTTATGCTCAACAGTGTTACTGTAGGAGGGAGTTATATCTCTTTTGAGGCACATGTGAAATGCACCTGGCTATACTTTTGTAATCTGAATAAACATCCTCCTACTTTATTGTCAGCTACTCAAGTATATTTTGCTTTAAATGAGAACTGGGGGAGATCAAAGCTGCAGGCCCAGGACATAATTTGAGCAAATGTTTGCTTTTAGTCCTTTGCAAATTTGTCAGGAGCAAGATGAGCAACTTGAAGTATTTTGTTTTGTGAAGAGTGAGAAGAGTCATAAAATTTCCCACCTGCCCCTTCAGAAATGAGGCTAGCCAAGGGACAATTTTACAGTACTAACTATGGGCCATTTTGTTATGCTTTTCAGCCTCCTCACTGTATTCATGGCCTCTGGAAGCTTTCCTTTAAACTAGGAAATCTGATCACTTTCTGGTTTGAAACAAGCTAAGAGATAAAAAAAGAGAGTGAGGTTAAAATGAATCAAAGTTTGGTGAAATAATCAGTAGTAACGGCCAGCAGCCTTGGGAACACTACTAGATATTTGGGGGATAATGAGATACATTTTTGGCTCCTCCCATATTTTAGGAGGATGGAGCAGAAAGCAATATGACTCTCCAGGGTCGCCATAAATATGCAGTGAAAAGGTTGAAAGAAATTCCTATAAGATTTCAAATTTTGCCAGAGAGAAAACATATTGGCAAAGGTAAGGTAGAAGGCCTACAGCTGAAGAAAGGGCCACAAGTTTTGAATACTCTGCATACAGCAAAAGTTTGCAGTTATCACTGATTTTAACCTTCTTTGAAGGTTCAGGAGAAGCAGATCTTATCTTTAAAAGCTTATAAAATACCCCAAAACACCATGTGATTACAGGGATCAGCCTTCATCATATTTCATACTTGGCAGTTGGGAAGAGATGGTTGCAAATGAGGTTTGGTGACTTCTGTACATGGCATAGAATTAAATTCAGAATAAGGAAAGTTAATCACCTTGGAACCAGTGGAGCTATAAATTACAATGGACTGTGTCTCCAGAAACACACCCATGAGGTTCAAATAAGTGTGGTGTTTTTGACCACTGCCAAGTCCACTAGGAAGTCAACTAGTAAGAAAGAAGGCAGAGAGTTAGATATGAATAGAATCTGATTTTTTTTAAAAAATACAATAAGACTAAGGAAGCTAGCTTGAACTGGGTCAGCCCATTGCTTAATCTAGCCCAGGATTGTTGACACAGACTGACAGTATCTTTTCAGAGTTTCAGGAAAGTGTCTTTCCAGCCTTACCTAAAGATATGGGGGATTTAATTTGGGACCTTCTGCATGCAAAACGTGTGCAGCCCCTGAGCTAGAGGTAAGATTTTATTGGCCAAAATACAAGTTTGAAGACAATACCATCAGATTCAAAGGACCTTCCCCATTTTGTGCTTCTTCTTTAAGAAACAAATCGCACAAATGGCAAACCTTTCCAAATGCAAAGCCAGCAAAAAAGTGGAATAGAGCCAGCCTGAAACAGTCTAGAACTTGGCAGCTATATCCTGAAGCTTCAAACATGCCCTGTGGGTGGCCATGGGTGTTGGCTGCAAAACTACAAGCAGAGTCAGTTTGGTTCTGCAATTATATACATGCTGTGTATGAAGCTGCTTAGCACCTATGCAGCAATTTAGGAAAGACCAACATAGCAGAAGCTATTTCATTTGGAAATGAATTAATGTATTGCAATTATCACCTCAGAACACTGAAGAGGCATGACCAAAAACTGAATGCATGGAACATGTCATGAAAATTATATCAATCTACACAAATAATATGATGGAAATATGAGGCTATTAAAAGAAGTACTGTTTCTCACTCTGAATAGATGCCATTGTGCATCTCAGTAAATGACCTAAGATATATCAGTAGGACTAAGTCATGTAAAGAGCCCTTCTATCCCCCTCTCCCTAAGATTCTTCAATAGAAGACACTGGACCTGTAAATCTTTGGAATAGACATTCTTGTTCAGAGATAGTAATGGCACAATTTGAGACATGCTGAAGGTGGAAAGTCCACTTCCCTCATATCCAATGTTTCTTGTAAATTAGCTATTAGGTAAGTGGAATCAGATTTGAAAAGAAAATGTTGTTATGGTGACTCTAAGATGACCCTATGAAATCTTATCCTATATTAAAGAGATCTCAACAGCATCCAACACTGGGGCTTACATATTTTACCTACTTTATACCGAGATGTTTTTTGTGTGGGTTTTGTGGAGGAGGAGGAGTTTGATTTGTTAATTTTTTAAAAAGGGTCTTCAGCACAGTATCTCTTTCAGCACCATAAGGTTGTTGTTGTTGTGTGCCTTCAAGTCAGTTCTGACTTATGGTGACCCTAAACCAAACCTATTGTGGGGTTTTCTTGGCAAGATTTGTTCGGAGGAGGTTTGCCACTGCCTTCCCCTGAGGCTGAAAGCATATGACTTGCCCATTATTATCAGTGAGTTTCATGACAGAGCAGGGCCTCCAAAGTCGTAGTCCAACACTCAACCACTACACCATGCATAACTGCTTAACTAGTATTCTGAATCATCTCCTTCTTTGCATTGTCAAAAAATTCCGTCCGTCTCCAGCTGCTCCACACAGACACACAGATTTCCTTCTAACAGCTCTAAATGACCCACAAATAACTGGCTGTGTACTCCTCAACGGGGCAACCACTTCTTACTACAAATACCAACTGTAAAATGAAGGAGACAATTCTGGAACCTCCCCCTCATCTCTCTTCCAAATACCATCTTCCAGCATTTCGCTTGCTATCTGACACAGCTGGTGATGCCCCTCACTACAGAAGTGGGAAGGAACAGTAAAACTATGGAACAATAGCTGCAAAGGAGCTAAAGAATCCCTTTCCACCACTTCAAATGGAGAGTGAAAAGACAACATCCTGTGTCTGAGGAAAGAGGTGCTAACTCAACATTTGAGAAGCTAAATTGGAAGAATGAGCTTAGTTGATTTGATGTTGCCAAAAAAAAGCAATATACTTGCAGTCACACATGGCCAAAGAAACTACACAGTTTAAAAATACTGCCTGAGACACACATGCAAACACAATTTTAAAGCTGTCTCTGTATCTAGAAAAGTATTCATCCTTATTAATATGGTGTTTTGTATCCAATAATACTAGGATATGGACTTTGTCTACCAATACAGTTTGTAACCAACATTGTTTATTTGTCTGGTGAAGAAAATGACAGAATGATCTGTGACAACTGAGAAAGGGAACACTGATTTACAGTCCAGGCTTAAATGCACAATTTTGATGCTGTTCGGGGTTTTTTTTAGAGGACATGGTAAGGTTTTTTTTTCCACAAGAATATTCTACTTAGTATCACACACTGAAATTTTTTTTAAAGAATTTTCTAAGATTTATTGCTTTTTTTCCAGTTGTTACTGACACTTATCATGTTAATAGAAAAAATCTAGACAATTTGAAAGAGAGCAAAATTATTTTGACTAAATTCAACCCCTTTTTTATTTTAAAGAAACTGGAGGCAAGCACTCAAATAAAATTGGCTGGTACAACCATGTCAGCAACAAGGCAGGTAGTCTGTGAACAATTTGCTGAACACTTTGCAGATAAAATCACTCAGATCTATTCTGACTTGCATATTATAATTAATACAGATCCACTGGATGTAACTTTGGCACCTACTTGTCCAATATTAATGGGTAGTTTTCACCTTGTACAGCCTGAGGATGTGAACAGGATCCTTGGAAATGCAAGGGCCACCACATGTATGCTAGAACTTTGACCTTCTTATTAAATAGGCCAGAAAGAGAATGACCCAGGTGGACAGTGGTAGTGTCCAATACCTGTTTTGAGCAAGGCCTGGTTCCCACTTGCCTAGAGGAGGCAGTTGGAAGATCCTTGATAAACAATGCCTCCATGGATCACACTCTATGGAACTGACCAATCTCTTAATATTCCATTTTTTTGATAAAATATTGGAGTGTGCAGCTACTTCCCAGTTCCATGGGTTTCTGGATGAGACTGATTATCTAGATACATTTCAGTTTGACTTCAGACTCAGTTATGGGAAAGAAACAGCTTTGATGGGAACTGGATAGTAGAAGCATGTCCCTGTTGGCTCTGCTGGGTCACTCAACAGCATTCAGTACTTTCAACTATGGTTCAGCCATGATTCAACTGTCAACAAGCATTCAATATCATCAGTTTCTGGGACACCTCTCTGGGATGGGACTCAGAGGCATTGTTCTATAGTGGCTCCATTCCTTCCTTGAAGGACAAACCCAGAAGGTGATGCTGGGGATCTTCTGTTCAGCTCCTTAGCTACTGGCTTGTGGAGTTCCACACGACTCTTTCTTGTTCTCCGTGCTATTTAATATAAACATGAAGCTGCTGGGAGAGCTTGCCTGGAGTTTGAGGATCAGGTGTCACCAGCCTGCTGATGATACTCAGCACTATCTTGAAACTTATGGCTCATTCCCACTGGGAACACAGGTTGTGATTCGGATCTGCTCCGTGTCTGTAACCGATTTCAAAAGATCCCTCATTCTCACTATAAAAGGGGATTTTTTTATGCCACTTGAATTGGTTTTCTTTTTTTTTTATCCCCATTTGCACTGCTTCAAGCCAGAGATAGGGGAAGCCGGCGATGGAGCACAAGCCGGCAGGGGGTGAGAGCAAAGGCTGGCGACAGTGAGCAGGCACTGCGGAAGCCAAGCTGGGAAGAAAGGAAAGCACCAAAGGGGGGGGGGGGACAGAGAAGGAGGATGAAGGGGAGGACAATGTGCTTTGCAAGTAGTTACAAAATCAAACAATCGCATAGTCTATCAATCACATATTCTATCAATTTAATTTTTTTTTAAAAAGTACACTGGCAGCACTTCAAGGGCAGGGATGGTGGATCTGTCAAAACGTCACCCCTCTGCCATTTGTCCCTCTTTGCCTTACAAGTAGTTACAAAATCAAACAATCACATATTCTATCAATCGCATATTCTATCAATTTAATTTAAAAAAACAAGTACACAGGCAGCACTGCAAGGGGGGGGGGATGGTGGATCTGTCAAAACATCACCCCTCTGCTATTTGTTCCTCCCCTCAGAAAGAATCAGTTCTGATCTGGTGTTCCCACTTTTAAGAATCGTGTCAGAACCTATTGTTCTCAAAAGAACCTCATAATAACTGTCACCAAAAACCCCCATGCTTTTTGCATTTGCTCTGCTTTATTTCCCAAGGAATCAATCCAATGAGGATCAGAATCAATTTCCAGTAGGAACTAGGGGCATATACCCCGAATCAGTATTCGGAGCTCATCGTAGTGGGAATGGCCCCTCAATCTAGACAAGACAGAATTGCTCCCAGTCAGTTGAGAGGCATATCAAGGAATAAAGATTCAATCTGTACTGGATGGGGTTAAACTTCCCCTAAAGATGCAGGTTTGCAACTTGGGTGTGGTCCTGGATTCAGCCCTGAACCTGATCGCTCAGGTTTCTGCAGTAGCCAGGAGTGCATTTGCACAGTTAAAGCAAGTGCGCCAGCTGCACCCATCCCTTGGGACTTGGCTATGGTGACACATGCCTCAGTTACATCCCTGCTGCATTACTATAATACATTGTATGCAGGACTGCCTTTGAAATGTGTTAGAAACTTCAATTGGTCCAAACAGCTGCAGCAGGATTACTAACAAGTGCTGGTTACAGGGAACACACAACTCCCATGTTGCCACAGCTCTACTGGCTGTTTGTCTTGTTTTTCAGGCATGATTCAAAGTGCTGGTTATGATCTATAAAGCCCCATATGGCTCAGGTGCAGCCTATCCGAAAGATTGTATATTCTCATGTGACATAGAGGGAAAAGGAATGAAGCTGTGGTACCTATGTTTTCTCCTTCCCATTACTTGTTTGATTCAGAAGATCCATCTGCCAGTGATCCCCTTGGAGTCTGCAGGCAGAAGGATACACTGACTGGTGCCATTACCATAAAGCTTTTGTATGTCAAGAACATGCACAGAACCCAGTGGACCTACAAGAAAAAGTCCAAAACTTACCACTACTCTTGTCAACCTCCTTCTCCTCAGAAGACAATGATACACAGTAACTTTTATGACATTAGAAACTGTATCTCCCTCAAAAGCAATATATCTGGTACTGGATTAAGTTATTATAGAGTGCAAGGAAGTATTTTAGAGTGGAGAATGCAAATGGCAGAATCACCTCTTTCTTACTCCAGGTCTTTGATTACTGCAAGTGTGCTAACTCTGGCTGTTGGAGAAGCTCTGGCTGCTTCACAATGCAAACCCATAGTCATTTATTTTGCCAATTCTTCTATTGGACTAGCCAACTACTCATGTACTATAAACATCAGATGCTGAGAGATTTTGAGAAATATTTTATTCTAAAGCAGATTTTCTGATTGTAAAGTTGGGGGTTATCACCATATAATGATACTGTATGAAACACCAGCAAGAGGGGTTGAAGGACAGGGCTGAAAGAGCTGGTGTATGAGTGATGTGGGCCAGCTAGGTTGGGTTGTAAGCAAAGAAATAACACCCAATGGTGAGCATTTAATAAAATGTTTCTGAAGTACAATTTCAATGCACCAAGAGAAAGGTAAAACACTCAATGAAATGAAAAGTGTTATATTACAGAGGTCAGACATAAAAAGTGAATAAACTAACAATGGTGCCAGAGACATGCAACATAATCCTTAGAATTACCTTGAATCAGGATATTTAGTAAGTGTGGCCAAGCTGCTGGTGTACATATGCCCACCCACGTCAATATGTACTGGTGCATTGGATTTTGTGAGCTGTGCTGGCGTGGGAATGCCTTGATTGTTCAAAGGAGATGCAGGGGACCTAGTGATCAGAGGTCTTGACATATTGGGCCGGCTGTCCTGTAAAAAGACACAAACACCATTAGGAACATGGCTTTTGAATTTATGGGAAAAGCTAACAAAAGTAAAACAGTCAAATTAACATTTAGGAGTAATTAAATTTAGTATTACCACCACTAAATCTCAGTCTCTTCCCCCCATATATATATATATATATATATATATATATATATATATATATATATATATATAAACTTTTAAAGATTAAGGTTTCATTGCACTGCAAGGTGAAGTTGAATAAACATAGTGTTGCTTGGATGCAAAGTATAAGACAGTATTTTTCAGGCTTTCATTTAAAAACAGAAACAGATTGATCACCATAACTGGTTAAGACACTAATGTTCTTATAGTTTACATATGAGATCAAAAATATAAATGTTACTGGGGATGGGGGAGTTGGATTTTGCTATGTCCCAAACCCTCCTATTGGCTAAGCAGTTAGAATAGGTAAATACAAACCCTCAGCTCTTCCATTCTGCCAACTCTTCTCTTGAATTTCCAATTCACATATCACGCAAACAGAAGAGGAAACACCTGGACTAGCCAACTGTTCATGTACTGTAAAACATGGGGCACCGACAGCCTTTGAGAAAGACATTTTCCATGTAAATATACAAGTTGTGACAGATGCCCCTCTGCACCCAAGTCAGCTGCTGTTCCCAGCAGCTTCCCAAAAGAAAACTCCGAAAGGGAGCACCGCAGGCAGATGCAGTTGAAACAAAACACCTCAAACTGGAAATGCAGTGTCAGTAAACAGCAAGGATTAAACCTGTGCAAAGAGTTAAGGGTGGGACAGAGTAGAGCAGAGCGAAGCACTTTGCTGAAGCCAGCAAGGCAGACCAGTTTCAAAATTCTGGAATGTAAACAAAACAAAGCCTGGCCACATTTCTAACACAATTTTACTTCCTCTTAATATATTTACTGAAAATTGTAGCTGGTATACACTCACTGTGGATATCAAGTACTAGGAATGAAAAGCAATGTTAGATCATGCTGAATTCGCAAATGTCCTTTGTTTGCATTATATTTAGCTGCAATAATATATTTTTAAAAGCCAGTAATAATTTGACAAGGGAAATTTGCTTCTATTTAGTCGCATAAATATATTTTTAAAAACGGATAATGATTTATTGAGAAATGTGTGTGATCTGTTCCAAACTATAAAGTCCCAGGTAGCCTTGGGCAAGTTACTGTCTCTAACAGTGCAATTCTAGACATGTCTATTCAGAAATAAAACTGAGCTCCATGGGGCTTGCTTCCAAGTGGAAGCGCCAATGCTATACACACTTTTCACTAAACTCAAGGGGCGGAGGAGCTTCTTCTTAACAGATATTCATACAACTATGCTCACTGTTATTCTGGAATCCACATGTGTAAAATGAGAACAAACTTACAAGACTTTGGGGACCAACGAGATAAGAACTGAAAAGCTTTTGGCATGTAAAGGTACTAAGTTACAAGCAGTCTTACTATACAGTTTATAGTCCTGAATGGTATTGGAAGTATCGGAAAAAGAACACAACTTTTATCATATTTCATTTACTGCATTTTTAAAATTCCTGATAACTGTACCTTAAAAAAAGATTTAGTATAAGTGTTCTAGTCTATTTAAGATATTCTACCACCAGATTTGTCGGGCATTATTCAGATTTGTGATGTTTGCATATCTGAACCATTTGAATCATTCTTGGCTACAGAGGGCAACTACCATAACTGGCAACACCATAGGATTTCAGCATCTACAGAGTTAGGAGAATTGATTTTAAAAAGCAATTAGTTGCTGTTATAGTTCTTCCCAAAGTAATTTACTATTATCTGTGGTTGTTGTGTGCCTTCAAGTCATTTCAGACTTATGGTGACCCTAAGGTGAACCTTTCACATAGTCTTCTTGGCAGATTTCTGAACAGTTCTGAACAGTTCTCAAAAATCACATCCTCTTGGATGGATTGGGAATGGAAGGGAATGGAATGGAATGAGTGAGGGACTTCTGTGTGCAGTAAAATGCATCTCCCACTCGTTCCATTTCCTTCCCGGCCCCTTTTGGACCGTTCTCGTCCCATGCCTACAGCCCTGTGTGGTAAGGTCCTATGACTAGCTAAAGGTCACCCAGAAGGTTTCCATGGCTGAGTGGGGATTCAAACCCTGCTCTCCAGTGTCATACTCAAACCACTACACCACACGGGCTCTGTAAGTTACTATATGTACATTTTAACTTCTTATCTTTGATTACAGTTGGCCCTTTGGATCTGTGGATTTCAGATTTGTGCAGTTGATCATTCATGAATTGTCACTCTCTATACTATTAAATGGCAATGGTGTGAACACGGACACATGAAATCATGTGCATTCATGTCACTACCACTTAATATTATGGGGCACAATTATTTGCATTTTTTCATATCTGCAGGTCTCACCAAACAGAACCCCGACAAATCTGAAGGGCCGACTGTACTTAAGAAAAATATCTAAATGCTACAGTTCACTGGCCTGCAGGATGCAACACACCTCCTCATTTGCATCATTGTTGCTGAAACCCACAAGCATAAAGGACAGCACATGAAGTCAGCACATGAACTATGTGACATTCCTCTTCTGTCATTAAATGAGGCCACATTTCAATATATATTGAATTAATTATTGAAAATGTTACATTATGCCACAAAAGCAGGGGAGTTACCTCTTTTTGAATTAAATCATCATGAAATGTAGTTAATGCCTTTGTTATTAAAAGGACTAGATTACCTATAATTCAGTATTTGCAACACCTTATTTCCAGCCTGTAGCTGGAGAACCAATATTTAAGTTGAGCAATGTTTAACAGTATTGTGCTCTTACAAAATGATGGTTCATACGTAATCTTGTCATTGAAACCATGTTTAGGGAGCTACAGTTCCATAATACAATAAGCTGGTACCACATCCACCTAATTAGTTTCAAAAGCAAGCCAACTATATATCTGTATATGCAGAAGAGAAGGTAAGTAATGACTTTTGTTAATCTTTCTTTACAGAATACTATGGTTTTATAATCTGAAAATGCTGGAAGATCTGCTTGGAAAACAGCAATTACTTGTTTGTGTAACCATCTGAGTGGGAAGACTATGCCACCATAAAGAACATGGCTATGGGGGGGATACAGACGGGCAGAATCGTTCCTCCCGTGGATCATTGCCACAGCGAACACATGTCACGGCAACAATGCGCCATGAAAAAGGAGCCGCGAAACACAGCTGCTTTCTCTGCCACTGCCGAGGTGCCATTAGTGCCCTGGAGTGGCGCAGTGATGTCCCTTGTGCACCACGCCATTTAGAAATGGCACATGAGGCACGTCATTGACACACATGTCGTGTGAACATGCATGCACCAAAAATGGCACCCGGACATCGCGATAAGGTCGGGAGCATGTGGACACTCCACTCTCCTGAGCCCTAAAACTGGCCTACTGGGCCTTATATGTTTAAGATACTTCTGGAAAGATGGAGAAAGCTAAAGCATTTAGGAAAAGAAGCTACTGATAAAGTTTTTAAAAACCATATATATCACACATCGTGTTTGATTTAATGTCCTTAGTGTATTTTAGGATAATAAGACCTGTGTATTTTAGGATAATCAGACCTAACACCAAAGGATAACTCTACAGCCATTATAGTTTTCTTCTGCTGTAATATAATTTGGAATATAACAGCATCTTCAAGACCCCTCCCCCCAAATCTGGCATATCCTACAGTATTATCGACCCTTGGGCAACGGCTGGCTGGGTATGTTGGAACTTTGGAAGCCAACATATCTGGAAGGCACCAGTTTGGGAAATGCTGGCATACCCTTCCTGGGTTCCTCTAACACATGTGAACAGGCTTAAAGGAATTCAAACCATCAAATATTTTTAAAGGAGGATAGGTGCAAAACTATAATATTGTTGTTGTGTGCCTTCAAGTTGTTTCTGACGTATGGTGGAGGGTTTTCTTGGCATGATTTGTTCAAAGGAGAATTGTCATTACCTTCCTCTGAGACAAAAGTGTGATTTGCCCATGGTCACCCAGTGGCCAAGTGAGAATTCAAACCCTGATTTCGCAGGGTCCTGATCCAACTGCATCATACTGGATCTCTGTATTGTAAATAAGGCCAGAACATTTATTAGCCTGCCACCCAATGTAAACAAAATGCTAGCCTGTTTAAAGGCTTGCCACCAATATTCCCATAGGGGCTAAAGGGAAAGGGAAGCCTTCTCTTCCAAAGCTAGCATATAAGAGCAGGGTACCATAAAGCATTATTTATACTAGCCAGCCAGCAAGTAAACTGGGAGAAGAACAAAGCAAGCTGCCCCACTTCTTCTCCTCACTGCTTAGCTGTGATGATTGGCTGTGATAAAGAAACTTTCCTCTTTTAGAGATACTGTAGAGGGGATTTTTGCCCCTGTGCTCCAATGCAGGCTACAAGACTGCATTTTGGGCACACACACACACAAAAAGGCCCCAAAGGCATGCTGGTAGTAACCAGTGTCAAGCTGGGCATTTTGAGGGCTTGTTTTCAGCAAATGTTCACATTTTATATTAGGTTTGGGGGTAAGGTACCTGGGGAGGCTTTTCAGATGTACAGTGCCACTCTAGGCAGTGCTTTGAGTGATTAAAAATTAATTTTGAAAGGTCTAGAGTCTTGGGCACTGCAAAAAGGTGTTGTGGGCACATGCAGTCTGTGGGCTCCACTTTTCACATTCAAGCTCTACACTTAACAAGGATACTAAGCAGGCTGGCAGAAGAAAGAGATGGAGAAATCCATATCTTTCCAGACTGTTCATTTACCTGTATGGGGAGAAAAAAAATCCATAGTAATCCTGACTGCCTATTGTTAACATACTGCTACAGTGTATCATCAGAATCTGACCTAAATTGCTCACTAACAAGACATGAAATGTAACCAGTCTCTAGTGAACAATGTGTCATTTAAAACAATCACCAATAATAATAATAATAATAATAATAATAATAATAATAATAATGCTATTTTACTACAGTTCCTTATTAGGAAACAGTTTCTTTCCCAATAAAATGGTATAAATTTGCTTGCTGATGTTTTTCAGGAATATTTTTCAAGACAAAAAAAGTTGGATATTCAAATAATTTTAATTGAACATGCAAACCTACAATAGTCTACCCTGTTCATGCCAGATGGACTATGGTATAGCTTATTTCTCAATACAGTGTGTCCTTCACAATGCGAAAAGGCCAAACTGCTCTCCTAAAATATACAAATAGTTTTGGAATTTTGTTTCTTTTGAGTCTATTTATCTCTGTTTGTAGGGGCCCCAAGAGAAGTGGACAGTCTTCTGATACAATAACTGTATTTCCTTTAATTTTACATGACTGACTAGTGAATATTTTGCAGGCTCATTGATCAAGACAAATTTCTGAATTAAATTGAAATCTATATAATGCCAGTGCATTATGTAAGATATTTACCTTTTTTTAAAAAAAGCAAAGGAATTTTCTATATGAGTAGGATCAGGGGGTATGAAATTTGAAAAAGCAGTGTTTGATATTTTGCATATAAGACTGACAAAAAAAGAAGCATTTGTTACAGGCATGATACTGCTGCTGAAATCCAAAAATCACAAAAAAATAAAAAAATGAAATTATTATTCTAAACAATCCAAATCCTTCACAATTTTGGCACTTTCATCATAGTCACTATATATATAAACATTCTGAGAGTTACTATGTGCGTGTTTTCCTCCTGTGTTGTCAAAGAACCCATTCCTCATCTTTCTGGTATTCCAAAATACTCACCTAACCTCATTTATTACTCTAATTTGCAGTAACACTGAAATTAACATGCATGTATGTAGATACTGCAAAGAACTGCCCAGCTGTCACATGCAGTGCAAACCTGATCAAATAAATGTAAGCATGCAATAAAATATACACAACAATGTCTGCACATCTTAAAATAAACAAATCCCATGCTGCACTGACCTTCAGGCAGTTCTGCTTATATACCCAACATGATCCCATGCCTACATGCAAATATTATATAAAGTGTATGACTTTTGATGAATTCCATCACTATTCTGAATCTTCTAGGGGAAAAAATCAGTTTGCTACTGAGTAAATGGATTAAAAGCTTTAAACAGATCATATTATTTGGGCCTTCTCTCCACCAAAGGAGAATTTGTATCATACAGAAAGCTTCCTCTAACCCCAATATGTCTTTGTATCTGGAAATTTATTTCTAGACTGATGCTGATTTCTGATAATCTTCAGTGTTTGTATTAATTAAAACAGTTCATGAGTGTTAAGTTATTTCTTTTGACTATTTAATATTACTGGGTGATTTTTACTGGGTGATTTTTTAAATCGCAGAATCAATGTAACACCCCATCATCTACAAGCAAAACTGAGACATCAATATTTAATCATTGTGTGCATTCAATTCTTTATTTACCAGTACAGTTCTATCAGCTGAGCTCAATGAAACTTTCTTCCAAGTAAACTTCCACACAAAAGATGGCAACCTGCTTGTAAGAACAAGTAAGCTATTCTTCAAAGGGTAGCTATGTTTATGATAAATTTGGAAGGTTAAGGAAAAAATAGCAGGATTCTCACAGAATTATCTAGACCCATTTCAAACTGGCTTCAGGACAGGCTTTGGGGTTGAGACTGCCATGGTTGCCTTGACCGACGATCTGCGTCTGAGCATCGACAGGGGCAGTGTGACCCTGTTGATGCTTTTAGACCTCTCAGCGGCTTTTGATATGATAGATCATGGCATCCTCTTGGATTGCCTGAGGGGGCTGGGAATTGGAGGCACTGCATTGCAGTGGTTCCGTTCCTTTCTCTCGGGTAGATCCCAGAGGGTGCTGCTTGGGGACAGTTGCTCCAGTAAAAGGGAGCTCACCTGTGGAGTCCCGCAGGGTGCTATTCTGTCCCCAATGTTATTTAACATCTATATGAAGCCGCTGGGTGAGATTATTCGGAGTTATGGAGCTGGGTGTTATCAGTAAGCCAATGACACCTAAATCTATTTCTCCATGTCTCGTTCGTCGGCCTTGAATTCTGATGGCGTCTCCTCTCTCAATGAATGTCTTCGGGCAGTAATGGGCTGGACGAGGAAAAACAGATTGAGGCTGAATCCAGACAAAATGGAAGTGCTCACGGTAGCGGCCCCAAAACCAAGAATTGGGTTGTAACCTCCAGTCCTGGATGGGGTCACACTCTCCGTCAAGGACTGCGTTCGCAGTCTGGGGGTGCTCCTTGACTCGTCGCTCCTGATGTTGAACCAGGTAAATGCGACAGTCAGGAACACCTGTTATCAGCTTTGGCTGATACGCCAGTGCGCCCTTTTCTGGAAGTAAGGGATCTTGAGACTGTTGTGCATGCGCTGGTAACCTCACATCTAGAGTTCTGTAATGCGCTCTACATGGGGCTACCCTCGTGCTTGGTCCAGAAACTGCAACTAGTACAGAATATGGCAGTCAGAGTAATTTCTGGAACATCCAGGAGGGACCATATTACCCCGGTTCTAAAGTCCCTCCACTGGCTGCCCATTAGCTTCCGGACCCAGTACAAGGTGTTGGTTATCACCTTTAAAGCCATAAATGGCTTGGGTCCAAACTATCTTTGGGACTGCCTTCTCCCCTATAATCCTCCCCGCGCACTCTGCTCCTCTGGGAGAGGCCTACTTCAGCCACAAAAATCTAGGCTCTCGGCTACCTCCCGGAGGGCATTTTCCATCATCGCCCCCAGACTGTGGAACGGCCTGCCGGATGAGATCCGTCTGCTTACATCCTTAGACAGCTTTAAAAAGGCTGTTAAGATGAATCTCTTCTGGCAGGTCTTCCCTGAATAGAGAACCCAGCCTCAGAAAAATGTCTGGGAATAAGATACTGCCGCTCCCATTGATGGTTTGCTAATGTGATGTTGTTGACCTTCTGGTCAGTTTTTAACTTGTTTGTTTTTTATTCTGCATTTGATTTAATACTTTTTTAAGGAGGGGAGGGCACCAGGGATTTTATATGTGCTGTATTTTTAACTTTGTTAGCTGCCCTGATTGTTCTCAGAGGGGTGGGATACAAATAAATTTTATTATATTATTATTATTAACAAAACACAAGGAACTAAACCTGTTGGTTCATGTGATGGAAGACTCAAAGTCAATTAACTGCTGGAAATATTTCTCCAATCATCTCCCATGCTTATAAAACATTTCTTGTTACTGCTAGTACTAAAACACATACAAACCCCAATATAGGAAGTTACTTCATGTGTATGAAGGAAAAACTCTGAATGACTGCAAGGTGACATCAAAACATGACTTTGATAAATCTGTGGGAATGTAGAAAAATCTTGGAAGACACCTAAATTATGTTGGGAAATTCTCTTTCTTTCCTCTCTTGTTTGTGAAGAAATTTTAAAAATATGAACCAACACTAAAGCACAAAGCAGAGTCCTTGCTCAGATCATGCATTCAATTTCTAATCAACTTGGTTGGCAAATTTGTACTGATTCTTATTTATAAAACTAGCATCATGGCTATTTCAAAGCTTTTTTTTTTAAATCATTGTTACTATGAGAAAGAAAATCTACTTAGAAGTCACTAAACCTATGTGGAAAAAAGCTTCAATGGAACTGTGACACAATACTATCAAACTATGGCACAATATCCTAAGTCACATTTTTTAATGACAAAAGCTGGAGGGAGGGAAGATTGGTCAGGCAGCTGAACTGTTGTATTACAGCAGTTCAAACAACAGCAAAAGGCTTGTATTTAGATTCACATTCCATACCATGAGCAAGATTGCCACAGTGAAAGGCTCTAGGACCTTGCTCATGGTACAAAATGCAATTATAAACACAAACTCCCATTTTCACTTCCCCTCTGCATGAAACAGAGACATACAGGAAACATAAGACCTCAACAGTGGGCAATAATTTTATTCAAACTAACCAAAAGCTTCTAAGTTCTCTAAAAGTCTTCATTAAGCTAAATGGCAAAAAACCAGAATTTGGATCCTCCAAATTGGATCAGATGTTGTGGCCATGAAGTTTGCAGGTTAGATTCATCTCAAACCATCTCTGGTAGGTATCCAATTAGGTGTAATTTGATACCTCCGATGCTTACCAGATGCTAATTTATTCATTCTGCAAATATCAGTTTTGTGACTGCACCTAACCTGCAGGGGTATCAAACACAACTTTCTTTCTTCTAGCAATGTCTTTCATTCCAGCAGCAATCAGATACTCTGGAGTACTGCAGGGCTAATGTGAATGATGCTCAGCCACATGAAGAAGAATATAAAGATACAACAAAAGAGAAGCTGGATTCAGCAGCTATGGTTCCAAATGATAACTCTACCCATTAGGAAAAATCTCACTCCAACTACAGGTAAGTGAGTGAAAGAACATCCCAGCTTTGATGCCCTGTGTTTTTTTTTTCCAGATTCTCTAATATTACAAAATGGGGAAAATCCAGTCGATCCATGGAGCCACATTAGAAACAACGTATAGACTACACAGAGTATCAGGAGAAAGGTGAAGTTCAAAACTGAAAACTGACCAAATACTTTGACTTCAGATCAATTTTTGACTTCAGATCATTTTTTTAAAGACTGTCTTCTGAAATCAATACGTCCCAACATTACTACATTCTCAAATTCTGCAATGATTCTTTATACAGCATGGTAATGCAAAGCTTTTTAATCTCTCTCATCCTTTTGATGTCCATGTACCATCTCCAGTGACTCAAAAGTATTTAAAATCTAAAATAATATAAAGTCACATATATTCAATAAAAGTACAATTAAAATATAGAGGGAATAAAAATACAGAGGCAGAGACCATAAATAAAATGACCTCAGAATATTCTGTCAACTAAGTTAAGACCATGGTGTCGGTACTGTAAATTCTTCTGTACTGTACAAGTGTAAACCTTTTTTTGTGTGTGAAAAAAATGAAATTGCAGGGTAGGAAGGAAATAATTAAACTTACAGTTTTTATTAGCAAAGGATTATCAGTAAAGAAATAGGATACAACAAAGTGTTCCAAGTTATCTTTTAAGATGTGGCACTAGTTGAAGTGCATCCTTTAAAAAGTTACCTTAGGAAAATAACAAAAATATGCCAAATTTTACCATCAAAACTTCTCCAGGCAAAATATATCAATAATTCTAGCTTTCATGTTTTTGTAGTTTTTCCAGCTCTTTTCCACTACTTGTGACATGCTTCAGCCACATTTTTAAAAAGAAACAAATAACAAAATGGATTTCTTCACTACTTAACCCCAACCATCCATGAAACTGATGACATCATGGAACCAGTTAGTTTTGTATACATCATGAGTTCAAAACACACACACACACACACACACACACACACACACAATTCTCACTGAAGATGAGATCCTCTGATCAAGCCAGAAACTGCAGTGGAATTGCCTACTCAAGCACACACACAATTGACCACAATAAGATGAATGCATGCAAATACACATTCCAATAAAAGCCAATTTGCCATTGCAGATTTTGCTGGACAGAGATGGCTTTGTTGACACAATGCAGTCAAAGAAGCGTAAGTCCAGTTGCTAAGGCAGTAGGGGATGTACGCTTACTCCTTTCATGATCTTTGAAATACCACCTTCCTCAGGTTACAAAAGTTGACAACAGTTCTGAAGGACAAAAAGGCATTCATGAAACCGGTCCCCAGTCTGGCTCAGCTCCTGGTGAATAGGGTGAGGGAGGGGAGAGAACACTTGCTTGTCTTGTGACAAGGTAAGTTAACCCTCTCAAACTTTAACAAAAGGGATCTTCACTTACAAAACATAAAAATACCTGGTGATTTCTTTTGGATCTTCAGTAGCTCATTTCTTTGGGATCATTCCAGATCAGCTCCCTATTAGCAGGGAGAAGCTAACACCCATCATAAAACTTCCAGAGGCACATTAGATATTTATTCTCCCGCTGGCAATTTCACCCTCAGAAGAGGAACAAACATTGCCAGTTGCCATCTCTGCTGAGAAAGCACAGAGAGATAATTTCACCCTGGGAAAGTTGCTGATTTAAAAGCTTCTGGGGTGACACAGGCCTTGCCTCCACAACCCAATGGCTCTTTTGAATCACAGAGGTTAAAAGGATAGTGATAAAAAGCAGCCTCTCCCTTTACATCAGTCAGGTTCTTTTAAATATATTTTTAAACCACTAAAAATGCAAACATCAGTACTACCAGCAGCATGGTGTAGCGGTTTAAACACTGGATTATGACTCTGAAGAGTCATGGTTCAAATCCCCGCTCAGCTATGGAAACCCACTGGGCGACTGTGGGTGAGTCACACACTCTCAGCCTCAGAGGAAGGCAGAGGCAAATCCCCTCTGAACAAATCTTGCCAAGAAAATCCTGTGATTGTAAGTCAGAAATGACTTGAAGACACACAACAAGACCAAACCATCACCAAATGAGAGCCAGCATGGTGTAGTGGTTTGAGTATTGGATCATGATCCAGGAGATCAGGGTTTAAATCCCCACTTGGTGGGGGTAAGTCACACTTTCTCTGAGGGAGGCAAAGGCAAACTCTCTTGGAAAAAATCTTGCCAAGAGAAACCCATGATAGTTCACCTTGGAAATGACTTGAAGGCACACAACCACCATGACCACCACCATGACATAATAAACATATATTTCACACACATACTTATAAATACAGCATACATTCTCTAAACATAAATGCATTCTTGACTTCTATAGTAAAACCTCTTCTTTGCTAATCTGTATTTATGATAATACAGGCCCATGGTTTTCATGTATGTACCTATGTAGCACAAGTAAGTGGAAACAACACCCATAATGAGTAAAAATTGCAAAAAGAAATCCTAAATGCAGCTTATCACATATAAACTGCATTTTGTGATATATATCAAGGGAAGGGGTGCTCTTAAGATTCACAGACAAGAAGACTCCTCTGCACTGTTGCAGAATAATAGCAAGGGGTTGAATACTCACTCTCCAAATGGCAGCAAAGAGTTGGCACAAAGGAAGAGTAGCATGCAGACAACATGTATAGAGCTGTGAGGAGAGCAAACTCAAGGAGGCTTATGTAAAAGAGAAAGCAAGCTCTCTTATGGTGGCCAGACCAACGAAACAGCTAGGGCTCTTTAACAACTCTGAAGAAGAAGCCATTTCAGTTGGTGCTGCCTTCCATCCAAATTACACCTTCTGAAATTCGCTATTCTTTACAGCTATTAAAAGTACAGGAGCCCTTTCCTCTTTTACATCTGGCCACTATATGCATTTCTGTCTTTTATTCTGGCAGCCATTACACCTCAACTCAGCTAGGTCCTGTTTGTGCCAATGGAGATGGGCTTTAATTGTGATCTGAGAAGCTGTGGGCTTGAATTCAGAAAAATAACTGTCATGATCCTTCAAGCCAGCACCAAGGAGAAGGAAAAGGGTAGCATTTCCCTCTTGCAGGCTCAATGATAGATTCTCTCCTGCGAATTTTAGAAATTGTCCAAGATGCCAACAAGAAGGCAAGTATTATATAGGAAGGAATCAAACTCCAAACATTTCTTGCTGTTCTCATCTCTCACTACTGAGTGGGCTGAAAAAATGGGTTGGGTAGATGCATGCAGGCATGTATGTATATTTTTTCATGCAAAATAATTCCAGATGTTCTTCTGCATAAGCCTTTTTGAGATTAATGGCTTTCAATGAGACATGCACAATAGAATTTCCAGGTAGACTGTGTCACACAGAATATAATTGAAATTCTTTATTACGGTCAAAGAACAGCATACAGTTAAGTACTTACCCAATAAATATTAACTTTTTAAAAAGCTACCATTTAACACAATTTATCAGTGCATAAATTAATAATAATTTCAAGTCACCTAACATTTTTTTAGTCACTTAAGGTTTTCATACTGCTTTGCTCAAGTCTTTTGCTTCTCCACCAATTAGCTTTTGTTTTTCCTATTTTGAGCTACATTAAATAAAAACTAAGCCATAACTTATGAGTATTAATGAACGGGGTTTGCCTGGCAGTGATTTATGTAAAAGGGCCACAGCTGGGACTGCTAGAAGCAAAATGTGATCAGTGAACTCTATGGTACCAAACAGTGACCTGCAGCTGAATTCTTTAGTCCCGATTACAACAGGAGTATATTTGCTTCTGCAAACAAAGGAATGCTTCAGAAACACATTAGTCTGGGGAAATGTTTTTATTAAAGCTGATGGAAGACATCTGAAAATAGCATCAAATGGTATAGGACTACAATATATAAGAGGTGATAGGACCATAAAAAAACCAGAATACACTTCCTTCCATTGCAGCCACTAAACATCATCAATATTACTTTACCTTCAAAGCTATTATCCATGACATGGAGCTGCCACTTTTCTGGATCTTGTTCCCTAGTACCATCTATCTTTATACAATACAACATAAGATCATGGGCGTTTCCCAGAGCCTACCCTACCAGCCAATATTCCAAGGCAGGGAAATGAATACACTTGAAACAGCGCATTACAAGTTGTATCATCTAGATCTCAGTGAGGCTGTATCTACACTGCAGAATTAATACAGTTTGACACCACTTTAACTGCCATGACTCACTGCTATGGAATTCTGGGATTTGTAGTTTTGTGAGATATTTGGCCTTGTCTGTCAGAGAGCTCTATTGCCACAACAACCTACAAATCCCAGGATCCCACAGGATGGAGCCATGGCAGTTAAAGTGGTATCAAACTGCATTAATTTGGGAATGTGGCAATCTTTTGATTTAAAACTTTGGTTTTGCTAACACTGATGTTTTGTTGATGTTGGATACTGTTATGCTTATTTAGAAAAGAAAGTCTACATCCATTAAACATTGTCAATTTAATAATGATATTACTTTCCTGTGTCATATGATACGGGCAGCTTCAGTGGTTACCCCTTTTTCACCAGATGTATTACAAATTTATCAGTTTGAACCAGAGAAACATTGGATAATTGTAGACGCTACAGCAGTGAAAAAGTTATACCTCTCTGCCACTATTGTGTCTGCACAGTGTTGTCCCTCAGGTTCCTGTTCTGTCCCCCATGCTATTTAACATCTACATGAAACCACTGGGAGAGGTCATCTAGAGATTTGAGGTGTAGTGTCACCAGTATGCAGATGACTCTATCTCTCCTTTCCATCTGATTCCAAAGAAGCTGTCTTTGTACTGACCCAATGTCTGCTGTCAGTAATGGACTGGATGAGGGCAAATTGAAACTTAATCCAGACAAGACAAAACCACACCTGGTCAGCTGTAAGGCACATCAGGGAATAGGGATTTTGCCTTTGCTGGACAGAGTTACATTTTCCCTGAAATCTCAAGCTTGCATCTTGATGCCCAGGTCTCAACAGTGGCTATGATGCATTTGCACAGTTAAAACTAGTGCACCAGCTGCATCCATTTTTTGAGATGCCAAATCTGGTTACGGTGACACATGCCTTGATTACATCCCATTTGGACTACTGCAGCACACACTATGTGGAGCTGCCTTTCAAAACTGTTCAGAAACTTCAGTGGGTGCAAAACTCCACAACTAGAATGCTGACTGGGGCCAGTTATAAGGAGCAGATACCCCCCCCCCCCCCCCGTTGAAACAGCTTCACTGGTTACTGGTTCGTTTCCAAGCACAATTCAAAGTGCTAATCATGACCTATAAAGCCCTATATGGCTTAGGTCCAGAGTGTATTTCTCCTGCCTAAGCCTCCCTAAGATCTTCAGGAGAAGGCTTTCTCTTGGCTTGCAGGCTCGCTTGGTAAGGACATGAGAAAGAGAAGCAATGGCAGGGGAAGATTGGTGAAAGTTGACTTTCCTGATACTTCCAACCTCCAGATCTCCTTAAAGCCTCTCCTGAGAATAAAGGAACCCTCCTGAAAGAGATCAGCTATATTATGAATGAAATTTTATTTCTAGACCGCTATTCCTTGCAGATCACAGTGGTTTACAAAAACACCATATTAAGAGATGGGCTGTCAAAAAGTTTGTACAGAAACAAAGAAATGTAGAAGCAAAAGTGAGAGATATTTCTAAAATGTTTTTACATTTTAAAGAAATGCTATACTATCGGAGAGTTTATCACACAGGGAAAATTGGAAGGTTAAATAGGGTTCATCCCATGAAAATCACACTACTACTAGTAAAGCGCGGTTAAGATTTTCACACACAGCAGTCATTATCTTGGGAGTAACCAGGGAATAAACAGGCAATAAACAGCAACAAATCAGTCACAGAATTTTCCCATTAATGATTTGTTTGCTGTTTATTGCCTTGTTATTCCTGGAATAATGGCACTTTAATCGCTTTTGATCGCAACATCTTGTAAAAACCTTTATCATGAATGCGTGCAACTGCACAATTTTCATGGGATGCTCCCAGGATAATAGTACTTTAATCACAATTTTTTGTGAAAATCTTAATCACAAATGCACAATTTTCATAGGGTAAACCCTGTTTACACTTCCAACTGCTCTGTGTGATAAACTCCTATGTTATTAATCAGGAGCTCCTAATTTGAGAAAGTGATGCTCTTTTGTAAAGTATCATTTGTTTTCTACATAGCTCCCAGACTGAAGACCCACCACCTGCAATGTCTTTTTGTGACAGCAAATTAATGTCCTGCACACTGTGTATATTAACCAACGTGGCAGAGCAAAATGACATGCTGTTGTGTCTTGCTAGTTGTTCGTTATTTTATTCATTACAGTCACAGAAACACAAGAGACCAAGAGGCCTTTTAGAGCAGTGTTACTCCAAGTGGTGGTCTGTGGACTATTGGCTGGTGGTCTGGAGCAAGTTTCCAGGAAAGAAAGAAACAATTGTGTATGGTTGTGGTCCCTGACACTTACTTGCTGGTCTCCCTCATCAAATAGCTTAAGCAGCACTATTTTAGAGGAACCTATTACTCAAAGAAAGCAGATGTACTGAAACAAATCATACAGGACAACAATGAAAGAAAGTTGTACTCTAAACCACACAAAAAACAAGTATTAGAAATACATGCATATGTTTAAACCATCAGAAGGCTGAGAAAAACAGAGGAAACCACTAGCTCCCTTTGCAGCAGTTTTAGAATTACACAAGCTGATTATTATATTATGATTTGTTACTATTGTTATCCTGCCCTCCTTTTCCTCCTCCCTTCTCTTTTTGCAAAATCTCATGCTATCTTAAAATTAAAATAAATAGAACACGGTTAAAATGGGCAAAAGTTCAAAATAGAACAGAACTATCAATAACATTAAAAACAAAGTAAAATGTAGAAATTATGTTTAAAAATTAAAAACAGTATACATTCACTGGGGTTAGGAGATGCAGGAGCCCTCCCTCCCAAAACCACATTCAGTACACAAAAAAGTACAATCCACAGATTCAGTAGAAGGCATCAAGGTTCCTTCATAAGACAGAAACATGCAGCTAACTGCTTCCATTGCTGTTCTACACCATTTTTAATAGGAACTTACTAGCCTCACTGCATGTTTGCAGTCTCTCAATCTCTCAATCCCAGTGGCAGAGGCAGCAGCAAATAATTGATGAATAATCAAATCCAAAAAAGTCAAACTTGCTGACTGTAATTAGATATATATATATAGTGCCCTGTTAAAAGCCCTTCCTTTACAAACATTTCAGTTCTCAAAAGCCTGCTGGAATAAGAAAGTCTTTGCCTGCTAAGGGAAGGTCAACAAGAAAAGGGTCATATTAGTCTCCCTAGAATAGGACTTCCAGAGCACAAGGCAGCCACTGAAATGACCCTAGCTCATGTCGTCACCAGACATACCTGTAAAAATGATGGGGCTGAGAGAAGGACCTCATCTGATGATCTCTGGGCAGGCTGGACTTAAGCTGTTGGAAACCCATACCCACAGCAGCCCTTGGCTAACTTTAGAATAGCCCATGGACATTTGCCCTGCTTCCTAGGCCCCATTCCCACCTAAAAATAAATCAGTGTGCAATCCGAATTGATGGATCGATTTGACAGCGGAGCGTGGTTCCCACTACATTTGCCCCAATTGCATTTCCCCCCTAAAAAATAATCAACTTGTGGTTCCCATTCATGAATGAATTGCTTCAAAATGATTTGGTTCCAGCCAGCTGAAGGGGAAATTTAAATCGATTCCGATCTACATGTCTCACTTGCACAGATTCGATATATTGAAAAAGAAGCAGAAAAAATCAGCGTCAAAAAGATGTGGGTTAAATAGGTCTAGCGCATGGCCCCCCTCTCGGAATCGCTTCAGCAATTCGGATTAAGTGGGAAACAGGGTCATTTGAACTGGTTCAAACCAATTAACATACCAATTTAAAAGATAGTGGGAATGAGCCCCTAGATTATTCCATCAAGCTACTCATTACTGGAAGCAGTTGAGAAGGAAGACAATGGGATCAAACACCTAAAATGCAATAGAGGCTTGGAGTGTAGTGAACATTTTGGACTGCACTACCTTGAATCAAATATTGACTAGAACAGAGACTGCAGTCAAGTATTCAGAAGACTAGGAATGGAAAGGCCAGCTATGAAAGAACTAAATGAGATCATAACGAATACAGCTATACAATTGAACACTGAAGTAAGAATCGTCCAAACTATTGTATTCCCCATCACCATGTATAGATGCAAGAGCTGGACACTGAAGAAAGCAGGTGAAAAGAAAATCCACTCATATGAGATCTGGTGCTGGAGAAGAGTGCTGAGAATACCGTGGATGGCCAAAAAGATAAACAAATGGGTTCTTAAAAAGATCAAGCCTGAATTCTCCCTGGAAGCCAAGATGATTAAACTGAGGCTGTTGTACTTTGGCCTCATCATCAGAGGTTATGACTCACTTGAAAAGATAGGGAGGGTATAGTGAAGTAGAAAGAAAGGAAGATTGCATGCCAGATGGCTAGACTCAATTACGGAAGTCACAGGCCTAAATCTGCATGACTCAAGCAGAGAAGTAGAGGATAGGGGGTCTTCAAAACATCTCATCCACAGGGTCACCATAAGTCAGGGTTGACTTGAAGGCAATTAACAACAACTAATTAAACACACACACACATCCCTTTAGTGGAGCTTTTTGTTTAATTATTTATGCAAGTCCCACACCACTAAAGCCAAGACACATTTCAGGGAATTGTTTTGTAACTCAAGATAGTGCTCCAAGTCAGCAAGAGGGATTTATCGCAAGCCTGAGCAGTTTGTAATTCACCAAGCTGAAACTGCCCACCAGCTATGTATTATGGACTGCCAAATGCAAGACAACATCCCTATTTCTCCAGTCTCAGGCAAGCAGCAAAACCAGGAAATTTACAATGCTCCTTGTAAGCATCCCTACATACCTCATTAACTATGCTGGGCTTTGTGGCTAAAATCTTTTGCAGGTTTGATTTACAGCTTTCACTGTAACACATATGTGTAGTCATACTCACTGATTTAAGATACTTTTTAGCATGAAGTTTCAGATCTGAAACAATGCACATACGCTTCTGAAGATCTCAATGGGTTTCTCTTGCTTCAGTGAACTGTAAATGTAGCTTATCTGCAATAACGCAAGAGTCTCTCTCAAAAGCAACTATTTTTGTCTAAGCAACTGAAGCAGCTTAATTCATCTTGCCAGACCAATGCAAAGCTATAAATAAACTACAGTGACTACAGGTGAAAGCAGGTGAAACTTCCCAGAAAGCAATGTATGTTAATGGGGGGATATATAGAGAGAAGGAATGGCGTTGCATTCTCCCATTCCCACCAAGTTCAGTAGGTAATTTTATGTCACATCTATATAGCTACCTTCAAAATAAAGTCAGGGCAACAAACAATAACAATGATCCTGTGTCACACCAGTGGGACCAATGCATTATATGGAGACATAGAAGAGAATCTCCTTGTGCAATATCATTACCTTGGAGACCCATTTGGTACTGTTATTGATCTCATTTGGAAAGAAGCTTAAACTTCCCAAGTGTAAGGATCTTGGCTTGATTCTATAAGAGTATATGGCTTGAAATTGCTTATATAGTTGAAATTATTTTAAATATTTTGGAGTGTTCTAATTTGTTTTTACTTGTTCTTTATTGTTTTAAACTGCTTTTTCTCCTCTACGATATTCTGAGATCTCATAATACAGGCTGGATATAAATATTTTAATTAATACATAACAGATACATAAATAAAGCAGCTTTCATTTTATGAATAAGGTTCTGCATATAAAAGAGAGGAATTGATTTATTGAAGCTTTGGACCCAGAACCTCTGCCGCTTCTCTAAAAAACCCAGAAGAGGAAACTCAAATGTTGGTGCCTTGAGGGAGCTTGAGGGAAGCGCCAGCCACAGGTAGCCCAAGTCCCAGACCAAGGAGGTCAGGCATGGAGGGACCCTTCCCCACCCAGGGATCCCCTTACCAGCCTTCCTTCCAACCCAAGGAGGATGAGTCCTTCCTCCTCCTCTCCCTTTGGTGCCCTGAGGAGGAGGTTCGGTGAGCAAGCCTCGGTTGGAGGAGGAGGAGAAGGAGGAAGAAAAAGAGGAAGGCGTGAGGCCCGCCTTTGGCCAGACCAGAGAAACCTGCCCACCACAGCAAAGGTAACCTGAGATCGTGGCTGAGGCACTGAAGGGTGGGAAGGAAAGGCCGCCCTCCTCCCAGCTGAGGAGAGACCTTGGAGGACTTGGGCTTGGCCATAGTGTCCCTCTAACTCAGTGCTTCTCAAATAGTGGGGCGGGACCCCCAGGGGGGGCGCGAGGCTCCATAAAGGGGGGCGCGAGGCTCAGAATACAGTGTTATGTAGAGGTGTACTTATAACAATTTTATAGACAAATGATACTATTTACAGTCGTGCGGGGGGTGCGAAATGTTTTCTTCTTCCTAGGGGGGGCATGACAGAAAATAATTGAGAAGCACTGCCTGTACCCTCCTCAACTGCACTTTTGGAGCAACTCTTCTCCTCCTCTTCCCTCCTTTTTGAGCTACCACAGATCCCTCCACTGCCAATTTCTGTCTTTCTTTAGGGAGGGAAGGAGGAGAGGAAGAGACCTCTGGAGGACCTTCCTAATATCTCTCCCTCCCTCCTCCCTCTCTCCTTCTCCTGGAGCTGAAGCGAGGGCCAGAGCAAGGAGGGCCCAGGCCCAGGGAAGAGACCCAGCAGGGGAAGGAGGAGGAGGAGGAGGAGATGGAAATGGAGCGCTGCTGTGCTGCACAGCTCTGGTTCCAGGAACACTCTTTGGGCAAGTCACACTTTCTCAGCCGGAGGGGGGGGGAGGAGGAGGAGGAGGAGGAGGTGGCGGCGGCGGCAAAGGAAAGCCTAGGAGCACTTGGCAAGGCTCCCCATCATCGCATCCACATTGACCCAGGGATGACAAGGGTTGGAGCTGGGGGGAGTGCTAAAGAGGGAGTTGAGGGAAGTGTAGCACAAGCATCCACACATTCTAAAGGGAAACATATGTAGCACAAGCATTCAAAGCACAAGCATTCACATAATCTGTCACAACATTTTATGTATATATAAAAAAGCCGCTTGCAAAGTGACTGGTGTGAGAGAGGAAGCATGTTCTGCCCACTGTCAACCCTCTGACATGAATCCCTCCCCTGAACGTGACCCGATCATGACTAAGGCCAAGTTCACATTTGCCAGCATCCTGGAAGAAGTGGATTTTCCAAAAAGAAATGGGGGAAACCCGCTTTTGAAAAACCCACTCTGAATGGGATTTGCCCCAGATCGGGTGTGCAAAACCCCGATCTGGGTGTGTAAAAACCAGTGCCAATGGGAACTTCCCACTTTTAAACTGGGTTAAAATCTGAAATAAAATGCAGTGTGAATGGCCCCAATAAATCCACATGTGTCATTTGTATGACATCACAGCAAAATAACTGACAAAATCCTCACCCATATCTTAGGAAGAGATAAGATTACACACGACTGCTGCAAACTGATATGATCAAGGACACTACTATACACCGTGTTACACTATAGGACAAGGGGTGATGGAAGCACAGCCTGCAGGATCTCATTTTGCATTCCCTAAAGCCCGAACTGAGGTTCCTAAAAACCCTCAGACCAAAAGAAAGTAAAAATTGGAGGAAATTATTTTCGATATAGGATGGGTGTCACTTGGTTTGACAACAGTATGTGCAAAAGGGATCTGGGAGTATTAGTGGATCACAAGATGAACATGAGTCAGTGTGGTGCAGCAGCTAAAAAGGTCAATATGATCCTAAGCTGCCTCAATAGGAGTGTAGTATCTAGACTGAGGGAAATAATAGTAACACTCTGCTCTGCTTTCATCAGATCTCAGCTGGAGTACTGTGTCTAGTTCTGGGCACCACAATTTGAGAGGAATATTGACAAGCTGGAGTTTGTCCAGAGGAGGGTGACCAAAATGGTGAAGGGTCTGGAAACCATGCCCTATGAGGAGCAGCCTAGGGAGCTGGGGATGTTTCGCCTGGAGAACAGAAATTTAAGAGGTAACACAATAGCCCTGTTTAAATATTTGAAGGGCTATCATATTGAGGATGGAGCACATTTGTTTTCTGCTGATCAGAGACCAGGACACGGAGCAATGGATTCAAGCTACAGGAAGAGATTACACCTCAACATTAGGAAGAACTTCTTGACAATAAGAGCTATTCAGCAGTGGAACTCACTCCCTCACAGAGTGGTAGAGTCTCCTTAAGAGGTTTTTAAACAGAGGCTGGATGGCCATCTGATGGGAGTGCTTTGAATGTGTATTCCTGCATGACTGAATGGCCCTTGGGGTCTCTCCCAACTCTATGATTCTATCTTGAAAACGTCTGAAGAGTGTCAGTGAGCCATACATATCTTGAAAACAAATGAGCAAGCAAATAAATAAAATTTAAAAATGGCTGAAAATGAAACAAAAAGTTCTGGTCATGTTAATGTGGAGGGTTTAGGGGTGAAAAAAATCCTCCCCCTAACTTCTGCTATAGGCTAACAGATATTTTATGATGCCCACAACAACACCAAGTTGTATTTGTGATCACTGCAGAATACATATGCTGCCTGAACTGTCATTTCAGAGAGGAAGTATGAACAACTGAGGCAAAGAGTTGTGACAAGGGATGGACTTTTAAATTTTATGTTAATCAAGCATACAGAATAGGGGTGGGTAAAATGTGACTCTGCAGACATTGCTGCACTGAAAATTCCATCAGCCCTAGCCAGCATACTCAAAAGTGAAATATGATGGGAGCTACGGTTCAAAGATAAAATTATCTGTTGGAACAAGTACTTTTTAACTTGTTCATGAATGGTTTCACAAAGAGGGCAGTGTACAGACCAGGGTTATGAATGACATCAAAATTAATCAGCATGGTAAAAATAAAAAGAATTGAGAGTTCCAAAAAGAATCTTTTCAGACTAGGTGAACAGTCACTGAAGCTGCAAATACATTCAGTAATAGAAAATAGAAAACAAGACACCAGGATCAGTATATTCTTTATGCATATGATGATGAGCAGTAGTGACTGAAACTACTGGTGCAGTTGTTGTTGTTGTGTGCCTTCCAGTCATTTCTAGTTTATGGTGACCCTAATGCAAATCTATCACAGGGGTTTCTTGGTAAGATTTGTTTAGAGAGAGGTTGCCTGTGTCTTCCTCTAAGGCTGAGAGGAAAATCACCTAGTGGGTTTCCATGGCTGAGTGGAGATTCAAACCCTGGTCTCCAGAGTTGTAATCCAGCCCCCAGAGCACTACACCATGTTAGCTATCTTTCTGGCAGGAACCTCAGTGAAAATATCAACCCAGTGTTTAGCTGCTATAAAAATGCATAGCCCATGTTGGGAATCTTTAGGAAAAGAATTGAAGGCAAAATTGCCACTATTCTACTCTCTTGGAACACTGTGTACACTTCCAGTAACCACAGGCCAACAGGAATATTGTACTTCTGTAAAAAGTGCAGAAAGCAAAGTATTCAAGGGGATTGAAGACTTCCCCACAAGAAAAGCTTAAAGTGAAACTTCATCTAGACAACACCTCTCTAGACAGGAGATAATTTTTGGAGGAGACTCATCTGCCCAATTAAGTTATATTAGGCCTGGTCTGAAGGGTGAGGCATTCCCCCTAACAGATTAGGCCCATATTCAGAGAGGAACTTTTGAATCCAGCACTAGAAGCATATGTCACCGCAGTGGCTCACAGTGCCTTTTATCACTCAGTATTCAAAGGGTTCTTGTAGCACCTTTAAGACTAACCGAAAAAAGAAGTTGCCAGCATGAGCTTTCATGGATGTGAGCCTACTTCCTCAACTTTGGCTGTTATACCAACTACGACTCTTCCTGGAGAGAGATAGCCTTTCAAAATTTTGGATTACAACAATGCAGGACTTGAAAACAGTCCGGGGACGTCACTTAATACAATACAGGGCAGGAAGGTTGTTAACTGGAACTGCCCAAAACTGGGGGGGGGGGGAGAGAAGGAGAATACCATTGTCAGTCAAGCTCTCTCCTAAACATTATGCTGTTGTTCTTACAGTATTATGCACTCTATCCAAATTTAGCTCTCAATTAATCCCTGTTGTCTATGTGACTTACTACTAACAATAAATATAAATTAAAATGTACAGTATATTATTTACACTTGCATAATGAAATGCAATGTGATGAGGTGGCTCTTCAAAATACTTCTCTGCAATACATAGCTTAATGTTAACTAGTGTGATTGGTAATGGTGTTTTTAAATGATTAAGGACTAACAGCCAGAAGCTTCTCAGAAAAGACAGATGCAAAGAAATCTGGGTACTAGAGAACTGGTATACCAATAAATTACCTATTATTATGAAAAGGTTAATCATATATAGTAGTATGGGTTAATTTTTATTCTTTTAAAAAACCTACAGTGAAAGTCATTGCTTTTTGCCTTATACATGGTTCCCAAGAACTGCCACTGTTGCTTAATAAAGTGTTAACCAGAACCAAAAGCCTGATCAGTAAAAGGGAATCCTGGGTAAGACAATTAGGCCAGTAAGACCACTAGCAATCAAACCTGATCCCTAGCAGTACAGACAGTGATAATATAAAACCCCAGCCATAATTTGGCAGTTTTATGAAGTGCTTGGGCAATAGTTCTGGAAAATGTTGGTCTCAGGTCAAATACGTATTAGGTGTCAAAGAAAACCTGAGTCACAATCACCCCAGATGGTAGATACAGACAGTCACTTGTCTAGTGATATGCTTAATAAGGTGGAAATGCCAGTGATGGGAAACTGATTCTATTGCAATGATCCATGTATTTCATGGAAATAATGTTACTACTCTTTTGCTGTCTCTGGCTTGCTGATCCATAGTATAATTCTTCTTGATACATCTCCCGAATATGAGAGATTTTGTGACTGTACTATGCTACCATATAGAAACTGGTTTAGCTGTGATCATGATGATGTTGATGATTATATCTCCCCTTTCTCCCAACATAGGGATTCAAAGCAGTTCATCCCATGGCAATTTATTGGCAAGGACTGCCATTGTGCAAACCCACAAATAAACACAATGGCTTTGGAATCCCAAATTCCCTTTTATCAGCAGGAGCATCTCATGACTTGAATTTGCCCATGAAGAATTTCCCTTATATTAATGGTGGTGGGAAGTCAGATTTCAACTTCCAGAATTGGGATGTGTTGGCTGCAGTAGAAGGGTGTGTCAGCAAAGTAATTTCCCCCCCCCAATATCATATTTGCTTCAAAGGTATTCAGATTTAAAATTTTGTTTTGCCAGTGTATCAAGCTAGTTTAAAAATTCTTCAGTAGACTGCAGTTGTACTACACAAGAATGAGAAAGAATGAATCATTTCCTTTTACAAAATTAGTGCCCAAACATCAGGGCTTATAACAGGCTTTCCTTAGGCATATACTTCTACAGTTTTCTGAAAATGACACTGAATCCAAATTGTACTGAAATCACCTCCACCGAATTCACAACATATGGCCCATTAAGCAGTAACTGGCACACTGATATTTCAGAGCCACCTTCGCTGTTTTCTTCTTTTGAAGAGGAAAGGATGCAACAAAAAGGCAAAAGAAAGGCAGCAAGGGAGTGGGGGGAGAGACAGGTCTTCCAAAGTGGCTGAAAAATCTACAACACAACTAATTAGGTTCCAACTTCTAACACAATAGTTGGTGTACTAGGGTCTATTATCAAGTTTATAGCTAAAGGCAGCAGACAATACAACCCCACACTCAATTTAATTACAGCCCATGGCTTTTGCAGCAGTGGAGTATTTCAAAGGGTTTAACCACTCATTTATTTCCAGACTATACATAAAATAAGGCAGCTCACTGTCATAGAGGTTCACCAATTAAAACTGAGCATTTTCTGATCTCTGAGTCTCTACAAGGAGAACACTGAGCAAAAGAGAGGCTTTTTTTCACAGCCATAGAAGCTTCATTTAATAGGGAAAATGCTTTCAGGCACCTGTGATTCTAGTTTGTGCATTAAGGCTTTGATGTTCATATACTACAGTAGTGAATTATTTAACTATATGAGGGGGGAAAGATTTGCACAGTGCCACTTCCTCACTCCTGTAATCATTTCTTTCCAGTCTTGGTGGCATCCATGAAAACTGGGCACATAAAATATCAATCCTCCCTTGCCTCTGTTTTTAAAAACTGAAAAGACCTTAAAAATCCAGCTCCAAATCTAAGATTACTCAGCTTCAGACCTAACATGCTGGATGTATTACATTCTAAATCCATTTGTCAGTCCCACTCTAGCTGATCCAATGAATCAGTGAGAACTTGATAACCCAAAGATTATGTAAAACTCCATTGACTCAATATGTCTTGTCTAGTTGTGAGTAATACTTGGAATTATACTAACAGGATCACTTGCAAAGGAACTGGCTGAAGTATCAGAGAGGTGAAAGATCTAATGAAGAATGGTATTTTGTAATATTCCAATCAAACTGCTTCATGCCACTCTGACAGAATCAACACCAGTGCTAACCAACATATGTCAACAGATATGGAAAACAAAACAACGGCCAATAGATTGCAAATGATCAATATACATCCCCATCCACACAAAAAGGAGACACAAAAGATTGCAGCAATGATAGGACCATACATCTAATCTCTCATGCAGGCAAAATTATGCTCTAAATTCTGCAACATAGACTCCAACCATACATGGAGAGAGAAATCCCAGAGGTTCAAGCAGGGTTCAGGAAAGGAACAGGCACTAGAGACCACATTACAAACATACAGTGGATAATGGGTGCCCCAAAAGAAAATCAGCATGTGTTTTATGAACTACAGCAAAACCATAGGCCCAAAACACACAACCCAAAAAATGCAACTTCCGGACCTTTCAGGGATGTGGTGTGGATGACACACACACACCCTGGATGAGTCGGAAGCCACTCCACTGCCACCAAAGGCGGCGTGAGGCTGGCCAGAAAAGGAGTAGTGAAAAGCCACTCCTTGCCATCAGGGGCCGCTCCAAGCTGCCAGTGTGCTTTGCCCCATAGACTACATAGGCCATGAAAAGCTATGGAACACCCTTAATGACATGGGAGTCCTGGAGTTGTCTCATCTACAGGGTCGCCATGAGTTAAGATCTATTCGAGGGTGGTTAACAACCACAACCACAAAATTTTGCATACTTCTCTACTGCACTTTATATTGCCCAAGTAATCGTGAAGCAAGAACTCTAGAATGAAGGAGAGGGATTACAGCTCAATAGTATAAAGCAAATGTTCTGCATGCCAAAGATTTCACATTGAATCACTGGGATCTCCAGTTTAAAAATAGAAAAGAAAGCAAGCAGACTGCAAGTGGTAAAAAAGACCACAATTCAATACCCAGGAGAGGTTTTTTCAATAGGGCATGACATGTTGGGTTAGACAGGCAAATTACGCTAGTGACACAGGCAGGCATAAATTGTGCTATGCATGCAGGGCATTTTCTATAGATAAATCATAACAGCCATATACAGTTGATTACAGCAGAAGTGGACTTCCACATGTGCTTGCACACTGACATTCAAAGAGGTGTGTGCAAATATGCATTGTCTAATGTAATGGTTGCCATTGCTCCTGATGCACATTTGTTGTGCTACATTATTGTCCAGTATATTTGTATATGTGTGTATGTGTGCATGTGCTTTCAAGCCGCCTGTCAATTTATGGTGACCCCATAAATTTCATAGGCTTTTCTTAGGAAAGGAATCCTCCGAGATGGTTTTGCCAGTACAGGACCAGAAAGGTTGACACTTTTATAGGTACAATGGTAATGAATTAGCAACATCTGTGCTTCATTTACATCCAGAAGTGATTAAACTACTGTATTGCCTCCACACTGGGCTGGTTTAAAGATACTCTGGAAGCATTAGTCAGAGACATAGCCATGTTAGTCTGGAATATCAATATGCAAAGTGATCTGCATGCAATTGAGGAAGTAGACCAAGTTTACGAAAGCTTGTGCTACAACTTCTTTCATATAGTTGGTCTAAAAGGTGCTACAAGATCCCTTTGCATTCTATAAATTTTAATTGGCCTCAAATATGTACCCAGAGGTTTTTCTACTGTTCTAATATAGGGGTGGGCAAAAGTATGCCCCACTGAGCCATGTGTGGCCCCCCTTGGGCTCCCAAGATTGCTTCTGACTTCCTATGCCCCAGACCGTAAATCTATCTGTTGTTCTACTCAACTCTCTTTCTAAAAAGGGGGCTTTTCTGGCTACAAGAAGGCCTGGTGGGGAAGTGTATACAGAGAGCAAACTCTGCCACTTATGGGACAGTTTTGAAGTTTTGGAAGGGGGGAGCAAAAATGACTCCTGGCAACTCAGATTATACAGAAGGCAAAACTCCAGACTCCCAGAAGTGGCCCGCCCTTGTTCTAAGGTCAGAACATATACCTCCAATTTTACTTCAGTTTCACTGCCTTCTTACACGCTTTGTGTCTGAACTGAAAATGCTGGTTCCAGTCTGAAAGCCACCAATGGCTTAGGTTCCCTTAGGGACAATTTGCTCCCAGACAAAACTGCCCAGAAATTACAAAAAGTGTCAGAGGCTTTACTTTCTGCATACTGTAATTTCAGAAGATTTAAACAAACTAGCACAGAGGGCAGGGTCTTTCCTGTAGTGATGCTACAATCCTGGTGTGTTCCCACAATTAGAATTCACCAGGCTTCCTTGCTGTGCCTCTTTTGCCAGTAATTTAAGGCACTGTTATGCAACAGGCTTTTAACATGTAACACTGTTATATTCTTGCCTGGTCTAACATGTATGAATTTTTACCTTATTGTTGCTAAGCTTTTGTTGTTTTCAAGGTTAGATTACACTATTAATTGTTAATGATTATAAAATTGCCAATTAAACATCTACTTATTTTATTAGAATCAATGAGTAGGAGGAGACCACAAGGGCCATGCAATCAAAGCCCTCCCAACAGATGGACATTGAACCTGTTTAAAAACATCCAATGCAGGAGATTCTACCACATTCCAAAGCAGTATTTATTTTATGATTAGGATATGCCCCATTTTGACTAACTTCAGTAGAACAAGTAGGATACAAATGATAAATTATTTTTACATTATAGCCTATTCTCATAACTATCACCATTTGTGATCACCACAGAAAAACCAATTCCAAGTTTCAGCTTGCAGTAGAAGAGGCACTGGCATCTGACAGCTGTGGGATGTAGCTGACTTGCCATGCTACTGAGTACCATCCTAAAGCTGAATGATGTCAGATGTAGATAACTATTTTGCTATGGACTCACACATTGGATGTCAGCACAGTCTGGCCTTTTCCAAGTGGCTACTATGGGCTTATGCAATTGTTAGAATATGCCCATTTAAATCCAAATCATCTGAATTTACCAATTAATCTAACAGATCATAACACCATTATGTAGACCACCAAACTGGCATTTATATAGTATTTCCAACAACTACACTGAATGGGTTGCATCCAAATTCTGTCACCTAGCATTTCAAGCAGATGCAATTAAATCAGTGAGTGAGACTTAAGTTAGTGGGATCTTAAATCCTACTGATTTCAATGGATTTACTCCAAGTGTAACTGAATTTGGCTCTTATCCACTGTTTGTTTATTGTCTGTGATGGCTTCATCTGGTGTAATGGACTTGTCTTTGGTAAGCTCCTGCTTCATAGTGCTGGTCAAATAAAGTTAAATAATTAACCTGAAGATGTTTGTGGACTCAGCCATGCTTATTTTTCTTCCTGACATGCAGACACCAGAGTGATTAGGACTGGTCTTGCTCTATGGCATTTCAACATGTAACTTTATGCCACTTCTTCAGTTGCAAGAGCATAAACAGCTGCCTTTCTGGTGCATATGCAGCATGTACTGGTACCTATGTAGCAAAAGTGACAACAGAATGTTTCCAAAAGCAAAAAATATGTACCAAAAAACCCACATCAAAATAGCAAATTAGTAGTCCTCTGAGAGCCCTTGCAGCTGAGGAGTTGGGTATATAAATAATATAAATAAATAAATAAAGCTACAATATAATTCTGTGTCTCATGCTGCCATTAAAGCTCTCACAGAAAACAATCTGATTCCTTAGATCAGTGCTACTCAAGGCATTGACTGTGGACCAGTGCCAGTCCCTGAGGTTTCCTTGGAAGTTTCATGAATAAATAAATTTAGGTCCAGTCCCTGACATATAGGGGAAAAACCAGCAACCAGTCCCCACATCAGATAGCCTGAGAAGCACTGCCTTATACCATTTCCAGATTTTGTTAACCAAAATTTTAAAGTAATGAGTATATAAGTCTTGATAGCTACTGTACCACACTGTTAGATTTTGAACATTTTAAGAGGCAAACAGCCATATTATAAAACATCTATCATGAGCCTGAACTATACCTCCTGCAGTACTGCTGCCAACACTGTTGCTCTTCAGAAGCATTAAGGACCAAAGAACTCAAGGTCATACAGGCTCAATCACATATGATTAAAACACTATAATGCCTCTTGTGTCTACTACCCAGAGCAAGAGCTGGATCAAAGGAGCATTAAATATGTCTTCCCATTATCCAGCCGCTGCCTCCTACAGGGTTTCTGTACCTAGCATACTAAAAGATATCTTAAGACTGAAAGAAAAATGGTGGATGAAGTAACAATTACAAAAATGCAGATGACAATTTTCTTGAAATTCCAGCAAGTGTTCATTTGGTAGTTACTGAACTCAGTATTTATATCTCTAACTCTGTACAGCTGCACCCCAATTCTTAAAACACAAAAGCGTGTTTGCACTAGGCACCACATTTTATGTGGAAAATGTCATTTCTGAATATATAGTGTTGCTACACATCAGTGTTTCCTGCATCTAGCTGTGGATCACATGTACAACAGGCCATTGCAACACTGGAATACACGGCATTATGTTTTGTCACAGAAAATGTGGACCCATCTTTACTTATGCGCTAATGTATACCTAGGGTCCAGTGGCTTCAATATGCACTGATATACAAAAACACACACTTGGGCTTTCCTATTCTCAAAGAATGTTCTCAGTGTGTAGTTTAAGCACAAAAACTAAACACCTCTGAGACTGCATACAAACTTCTTGTGAACTCAAGTACACAGTTTTGATCTGCTTGGAATAAAGGCTGGAAGGAAGGATTATTAGCAGATAAACAGATTTTATCTGATGAACAGGAAAATGCACTTTGAGAGCAACTTGGAATCCATGCATGGTGTATTTCCATTCACAGGAGAGAGGTAATTCTTGTATGCAGAGAAATCTGGGGTCGTGATGAATGTGAAATCACCATATAAGGTCACTGATCAAAAGAACCTATTTCACTGCATAGCCTACTCCTAATGCCAATATTATATGAAACTGCATAAATAAATGTAAGAAGTAACGGAGTGAAGTACTGTCTTCCCTGAATGTAGAGGTGAGATCAATAGTCTACCCTTTGTCTCAACCTAAACCTAGAGTGTATCCTTTATTTTTAGACAAATGCAACTGGCAGCACGTATTGCTTTATAATACCATTAATCAATAAAACTATCATTCTATGACCTTCAAGCCCTTGAACCTATCAGGAAAGCAGAAATATTTGTCAGCCATGCCATTTAGTGGCATGACGCTTGATGAAGACAGCCCAGTAGCAACCTAGAAAGTCTATGTTTATAATGAAGCAATAACCATTGTGGGCCAAGTAATTTCCTCTAGATTAATGATCATCTACAAGATGATAGCCCACAGCAATACTTCAAGGATATTAAACCAAGTAGTTATTCATTTCTTTAAACACTTTGCTTTATTGTGGCTATTTGTGCATTAAAAGAGTAGGGAAAGTGTTTAACAACATTTTTCTGTAGTTTAATATATCTTTTTTTATTCTCACTACAGAACTGTCTACAAAGAAAATGGATGGATTTTTTTACCATTACTGAGAAAAAATGATTATGTATTAAATAATGAATAGTCTTGACCTACATAAAATAGTTTGTGAAGAAAGAAAGAAAGAAAGAAAGAACAAAAGGTAAGGAAGTATGATTTCTTCCCAGCCCCCATTTAGAAATTAGCAACTAGTTAAATTTTCCTAATCAAGGGCAAAACAACTGTAAAACAGTATGAGGTTAATATTAAACTTCCTTTAACATCTCCCAATCTCAATGAATGCTCATTTCTTAATGGGAAAAAAATCAACCCAGATGTCTTTATTCTGTCTGCTGCATATACAGTTTCCTTAGCAGTCTGGCTCTTCCTTTTATCTAAAACGCCTGCTGTACAAGTCATTAGCATTTAAAACCGTTACAAAAACTAAGTCCACTTTAGGAAAGCATACAATATAAGAGTTCAGGGAATATAATAATATATTATTGGGAGAAAGGTATGTGGCAAAAGTTACCAGAAAAGGATCAACACTCTTATTGCAGCAACAAAAGGTAGGGAGCTATACTTGCAATCAAATATATTTAAGATGAATTGTCAATTGGTGTCTCGCTTACACATAGCAGTAGACCAACACAGCTATAAAAGGTGATTTCAACTTTGCAAATGAAGTAAATTTATAATGGGGGGGGGGAGATCCATACTGAAGAGGTAATTCCTTTCATCAACAAGCCAGAATAAAAACATTATCTACACATGAGCAGATCTCTAGCCACTGGCTGCCAGAAGATATACACTGCAGGAGACCAAAGTACAGTACTCTCTACTCAAGTGGTCCCAAACTCCAAACAGCGAAGGGAGGTCACATGCATTTCTACAGAAGACAGATGCTGATACAGCCCTTCACAAAAAGGCCCTTTCTTCAATTAGCCTTCAGGCGGCCGATTAGCTGGCAAACTCCATTGAAAGGGTCAGTTTGTACAAAACTAGTATTTCCACTTTGGAAATTGCTCAGGCATGTCATATATACCTGCATCCGCAGAATGGATCTCTTTCAGTGCTTAAGACTGAATTCATTGTTTACACAGAAGACCAGATCAGGAAGAGGTTTTAAGAGTCAACTGCAAGGACTTGGAATCAAATGGTTGCCTCAGATACATTTTATAGCATGCAGCACAGCAAGCACCCCAAAAGAGTTGCACACAATGGCATCATAGAAAAAAAGACCCGCATCACTGAATTATTTAAAACCAGTTCAAAAGGATACCCCAGTTTTAGCAAACCAAGAGGAGCGCACCTGTGAAATCTTCTCTCCTGAAGGCTTCCCAGGTCAAGTCATCCCCTGCTGATGTGGAGCTGACCTGTTTCCTTCAGGTATGAGTTTGCATGCAATTAAGGGATCCTAAATGCCTGCAGGACAGGGACTTTTGCGCAAGATATATCAGCACCTCCTGAAACATTCTGCCTCATGTTCTGAAAGGAGCGCCAACTGCTGTGACTCTCATGGCATCGAGTGAGACACAGAAAACTTTTCAAAGGCATCGCTGTGGAAAATCAGGATCTTGTCCCACCTTTGAGACTAACTGAATGACAGAAGTTGGTAGCATGAGCTTTCCTAGGCTTGAGCCTACTTCCTCAGCTGGATGCTTACACTGGGGACTCAATGAAGCAGGCTCAGATCTATAGGAAAGCTCACGCTACCAGCTTTTTTCTTTCTCTTAGTTTTAAGGGTGCTACAAGAGCCCTGTGCACACAGCCAACCTTTGTCACCCTTTCTGCTCTGAGACTTCCTAAACCTCTCCTTCAGCACCTAGTAAAGACAACCTGGAGCAAAAGTTATGACGAGAGATCTTGTAGCACCTTTGAGACTAACTGGAAGAAAGAAGTTGGCAGCAGGAGCCTTCATAGACTGAAATCTCCTTCCTCAGATTCTGAGGCACCTTTGAGACTCACTGCAACAAAGAAGTTGGCATCAGGAGCTTTCCTAGACTTCAGTCTCCTTCCTCATACTCTGAGGCACCTTTGAGACTTATAGTGCTTGTGAGGACTTTTGGCTCCATTCGGTGAAGGGAGGTCCTCTGCCCTCTTGAGGCAAATGTCTGGGGAGTCCACCTCCCTCTTAGGTTTCTAGCAGCCATGGCAGGATCCTCAATGCAGACTGGCCCCACTTTCTCAGTGCTCCCAGGGAAAGAGCTGCCCTGTTCCCTGAGGACTTTGTGACTCTGCTGCAAGAAAGAAGTTGGCCACAGGAGCTTTCCCAGACTTCAGTCTCCTTCCTCACCAAATGCATCTGAGGAAGAAGACTGAACTCTATGAGAGCTCCTGCTGCCAACTTCTTTCTTGCAGTGAGTCTCAAATGTTCCTCAGAATCTGAGGAAGTAGACTGAACTCTCTGAAAGCTCTTGGTGCCAACTTCTTTCTGGCAGTTTGCCTCAAAGGAGGCTCCATCCTAGGAAGTCTCAAGAAAGGTGCCCGAGGGAGAGGGAGCCGAGGGCCCCGGGGCCTGAGGCTGGAGAGGGAAGGGGAGCCAAGGCCGGGGCTGTGGGGTTAGTCTTGTTGGCCGGGGCTGGTTCTTCTTTCTTGGTTACCTGTGAAGCCAAGGACGGGGGGAGGATGGCGGGCGAGGCGCCCGAAGCGGGCGAGCCGGTGCCTCGGTGGCCGTTGGCTTCGGGCAGGAGGCGAGGCGAGGCGGGGTCGCGCTTGAGGGAGGCGGCGTCGAGGGGCTGGGCCGGCCTCAGGCAGCGCCTTTTGGGGGAGGCGGGGGCTCCGGCGGCGGAGGCCTCTCTCTTGGCGGCCTGGGCCCCCCGGGGCTTGGGGGGGCTGCCGGGGTCCTGGGCGGGCGGGAGGGCCAGGCGGGGCCGGCCGTTGAGGGCCTCGGGGGTCAGGCGGGAGCCGATGCCGGCGATGCTGTTGAGGGTGGCCACGGAGACGGCGCCGATGCAGTGGTTGGTGTAGGTCTTGGAGAGCTTGGCGGCCTTGGAGAGCATCTGCATGCGGGTGCCCAGCAGGTTCTTCCCGATGGCCTTGTTCTCGTACCAGGTCAGGTCGCCCTCGCTGCAGTGGTCGCGGGGCCGCTGGAAGAAGGCCTTGCAGAGCGGGTTGCGCTTGGAGAGGTACTTGACGAAGGAGGCGTAGGGGCAGAACTCGGTGCCGGTCTCGTACATCCGCGGCAGGCTCTCCTCGTCCGCGCCGTCCCGGTGGCCCTCGGCGCCCCTCCGCTTGCCCCAGGCCGAGGAGGAGGAGGCGGAGGAGCCGGAGCGGGACTTGTGGTAGGGGCCCAGGGCCTTGAAGTAGACGAAGCGGCGCCCGTCCTCGTCGGCGGCCAGCCCGAAGGAGCCCTCCTCCAGCTCGCGCTGGTTCTCCCGGCCGCGGGTGCAGAAGTACATGCAGGTCTCGAACCAGACCTTGTTGAGGAGGCCGAAGGGGCTGCGGGGGCTGAGCACGCCGTCGCTGCAGGTGTAGAGCTTGCGGAGGTCGGCGCGGGCGATGGCCTGCTTCTGGACCACGGGCCCGGCGCCCTGCTCCTCCAGCTTGCGGATGACGGCGGCCAGCGTCAGGTTGGCGGCGCGGAGCTCGGGGTCCTTGGTGAGGTCCAGCGTGCGGCAGTAGGGCGGCTCGTTGAGGTAGCGGTTGAGGGAGCTGCGGATGCTGATCAGCGAGGACTTGGAGTAGAGCTGCCCGCTCTTGGAGCGCGCCTCGGCGTAGAAGGAGCGCAGCACCCGGCACAGCGCCCCCTTGTCCAGCCGCTCGAAGTCCGGGCTCTGCGCCTTCTCGCTCAGGTACTCCCGGAAGATCCGCACCGCGTACCGGGTGGCCAGCCGCGTGTTCTCGCTCAGCCGCGAGCGCTCCGGCCGAGGAGGAGGAGGCGGAGGCGAGAGGAGCAGCTCCGGGTCCCACTCCTCCGCCAGGGCCGCCTTGCCCGGCGCAGAAAGGGCCCTGCCAGCGGCGGGGAGGTCGGGGTCAGGGAGGCCCGGAGCGGAGGGGCCAAGGACCGCAGGGGGAGCCCCGACGAGGACGCCGCCGCCGCGGCGGAGCCCTCCAAGGCGGGCCCGGAGAGGGCCCTGGTCCATACGGATCCTATGGCCCGCCTCCTCCTCCTCCTCCTCCTCCTCGCCGTCCCAAGCCAGGCCCAGCATCACCATCTCCCTTTCTTCCTCCTCCTCTTCATCCTCCTCCTCTTCCTCGTCCATGAGCAGGATCCCTCCATCGCCCTCCTCCTCCTCCTCCTCTTCCACTTCCTCCTCCCCCGTTATCTGGACCTCCTGGATCTCCTCCTCGTCCTCCCCGTCCTCCTCCTCCCCGGCGCTACAATAGTGGAGGCCCCCTCCTCGCCCCGGCGGACGCTCCCCGGCTTTGTTCTCGCCACCTGCGCCTCTTCTTCCTCCTCCTCCTCCTGCTCCCGCTGCTCCGCTGCTCCAGTCTCCTCCGCTGCCGCTGCCAGGCATTCTCGCCATATTGCCGTCTCCCTGCCAGTCCTCGGGCAGGGCGCATGCGCCTATATTGGACCGCAGCGCTGGAGAGCTTTTGTGTGTGTGCGTTTAATGACCTTCAGCTACCGGGAGGCAAAGCCCGGCGCTCCTCTTAAAGGGGACGCCGCCGCCGCTGCCTCCCTCCCCCAGTGGCATCCGGGCGGGAGGGGGCTGAGGGTGGGTGAGGGAATGTGGTGGGAGCAGGAGAGGGAAAGGAAAGGAGGACTGGAGGGAGAAGCGCAGCCCCTGAAGAGAAAGTCTCCCTTTGCCCCGTCCAACAACACCCCCTCCACACACACACACACACACACAAGCAACATGTCGAATGCTGGCTTAATAGGAATAATATTCTGGTTGCGTACCTTCAAGGAATTGTTAAGGCGAAGCTATCCTCCTGGGACTGGTTCCTGATCGCCATGGGCTTCCCCTGAGGCTGAGAGAGTGTGACTTGCCCGAGGCCCCCCACAAGTGGGCTCCCTGGCCGAGCCGGGAGGGAGTCGCCAAGTCGGGTCTTCCAGCTATCTATTCATGGAGGGATTTGTATCCTGCCTTTGTCCCAGAAAGGGATTCAGCGAAGAGCTAGTCTGGAAAGGAATCTTTCTCAAGACAGTCCCCTCCGCGCCCCGGGGAAGGAGCGGGTCCACTTACCCCAGAGAGACAGCGCCCTCCTTAAGTGATGCCCGGAGAGCCGCCCGGCAGCAGCCCCCAGGCGCCCATGGCCAAAGGGATGGAGGGGGCAGCGAGGCTGCTCCCTCCCTGGCGGCGGAGGAGGAGGGAAGGAAGGGAGGGATGGGGAGCCCGGGCTGGGACTCAGCTGTCAGAAGAGCCTCAGACAGGTGAGATCCACCAGGGAAGGGATCAGGCAAGGGAGGTCCACCGGGAGGGGATCAGGGAGAGATCCACTGGGAAGGGATCGGGCGGCGGCTGAAGGGGGAGGAAGAGAGAGAGAGAGGCGACGGGCGGCTTTTCCTTGCCAGGCGGCTCCTCCCTTCGGGATCCTGGCAGCCAAGTGCGGAAACAAGAAGGCAAAGGCAGCGCGAGGCTCAGCACCAGCATCCCTTCTTCCCCCTTCCTTCCCCGGAGTTGGAGGCCGGCAGAGGCGAGAGAGGAGTAAACTTGTGGGATGCTGGCTAGCAGCACCTCCGAGGGACCCCTTCCTTCCTTCTTCCCTCCTTCTCCTCCTGGTCTCCAACCAACCTTCATTCCCCCCCCCCCCCATATCTTTAAAGGCAAGCAGGAGTTGACGGGGCTCCAACGTTACCGGTCGGGCGGAGGCAGGCGCTCCTGGAGGGGCTTCACGGCGAAGGCATGGAGGGAAGGGGCGAGCGGGGCTGCCCTCCTCCTCCGCCGCCTGGGGCCCTGAGGGACGGGTCCGTGGGGGAGGCTCCTGCCCCTCCGGAAAAGGAGGCAGCCCTCTCCGCTCCGCTCCGGCGCTGAGCAGCTGAAGAAGGAAGGAAGGAAGGAAGGCAGGCAGGAGGAGAGAGAGAGAGAGAGAGAAGGAGCGGAGGAAGCCGGCAGGGCGAGCAAAACCCACACAAGAGTCCGCCGCCGAGAGGCAAAGCCAGAGCTATTCCCAGCCCAAGGGGACAAGCAGCTGCAACACACACGCACAACACACACACACACAGACGCCACAGCCCAAGCCCTGCAGAGCAGCCATCGTCAACACTGCTCTCCCTCCCACACAGAGACACAGGCGCACAAGATCTGCCCCTCGGCTGCTGCCCCCGGTCCTCCTTTTCCAGGACCTGCCCTCCCCTTCAGCCTCTGGTCCAGGAGGAAACCCCGTGTCCCCCATCCAGAGTGACTAGGCATCCTCCTCCCTTTCCAGGACATCGATTTCAGCCTCCTGTCCAGGAGGAAACCCCAAATGGCCTCCATCCAGGTGACTAGGCATGGTCCTCCTTTTCCAGGACCTGTCCTCCACTTCAGCCTTCTTGTCTAAGGGGAATCCCCAGATTTCCTCCGTTTGGAACAGGACTTCAGAAGCGTGGAGGTGCATTTATACAAGTGTTCCTTCCTTTTCTGGAGTGCCCTACATTGGGAGGTACCTTGGCGCTGGGGGCATCTGGCCACTTTGGCCTGGTTCCTTCTCCTGGCTCTCCAGCGCCTTCCCTCTCAAACACCCATTTTTTAGGTTGTGAAAGGAGGCATCTCCCTAGGACCGACCCTCGAGTTTCTTTCCCTCCAAAAGCTCTGTGGACCCCCCTCCCCCCAAAGTCCCTGGCTCACATTCCCAAATGCCACAGAGCCTTCCCTCACTTGAAGCTCCTGCCTTCCCTTCGACTCTCCTCCCTCACTGGCTGCATCCATACTGGAGAAATAATCCGGTTTGGCACTGTTTTAACTGCCCTGGTTCAAGGCTATGGAATTCTGGGAGCTGGAGTTTGTTGTGGGGAAAATGAAGGCCATGTCTAGTCACCCTGGATGGAGGACATTTGGGGATTCCTCCTGGACGGAGGGCTGAAATGGAGGTCAAGTCCTGGAAAAGGAGGAGGAGGAGGCCTGGTCACCCTGGATGGAGGACACCCTCCACTGACAGGAGTATTCAATACTCCCACCCATGTCTTTTTCCCTGAGCGAGGAGGAGCAGCCTCCCCTCCAGCCCTTGGCAATGCCAGCCTGACGCCACGCTGTCTTTGCTCCCTGCGAAATGAACAAAGCGCTTCTTCTCCTTTGCTCACCGCCTTTTTGACACTGTACTTTTTCACCTGGAACAAAAATTCTGGGGAAATCTCGTTCCGCTCCCAGACAAGTCAGGACCAGCCATCATCGCAACACCCCAGATATGATTCACAGATAAAGCCTCCTCAGATGACAGTTTATGGCTGCTCCATCCCTGAAAACACGGCTGGGAGTTAATTTGACAACAGCCGAATCACACTGTGGTTTTTGTTGTTGCTGCTGTTGTTGTTTCCCCTCCCTGCTCCGTTTTTAAGTGTGAAAGGGAGTGGAACTCCTTTTTAGAAAAGTTGGATGGCAGCCACTCAGAGGGGTCCAAAAATCAAAATTACATGTTTGAAGTCTATATATATATATATATATATATATATATATATATATATACACACACACACCTACCTCAGCATAGCACACAGGAAGAGCCATACCTAAAAGTAACATTTTCTCTAATTCCCACCCAAAACACTGCCAAAAGCAAATTTTGAATGCTGGCTTAATAGGTATTTATTTATTTATTTATTTATTTATTTATGGGATTTATATCCCACCTTCCTCCCAAAATAAGAACTTGTGTGCTGTCTTGGTTTTGGTTGTTTAAAGAAATCTTTATTTAGTTTATTTAAACAATTCCCTCCAAAACATTTGTTGCAATAAAACATGTAGCCTATGTCTATGCATGTTTGCTGAAAAGTCCTAATGGGTTCAGTGCAACTTCTTTCTTTCACACTACATAATTAAAGCACTTTGAGCGATCAATCAATCTATCCATCAATTTATTGTCTGCTTCCCCCCCCCAAAAAAAAACCCCTCAAGGCAGTTTACAGAATATGTCTGTCTGTCTGTCTGTAAAACATACCCGTAGCTAAAAACAAAAAGTTTTGATTCAATCAAGGAACTCATAGCCCTGAGTTTGGAAGATCTGAGCAAAGGGAATGATGACTAGGGAGTTTATCACACAGGAGGAATCTCTCTTAATTTCAAATGAAAAGAAAGTGGAGCCAGAACGCATTCACGTGAATTCGCTAGTTCAGCGAATTTACGTGAATTTGAATTGCATTCAAACTGACTTCCCATTGCCCGAAAATAGCTTGCCATTGTGTGTGATCACCTCTCACGCAATAACCTTAAACCCCATGATTGCGTTCAGATTGCCATTGGACTACATTTCCAATTTTGTCTGATAAACTCCTCGGAGGTCTCTCATTCATATAGTTGCCATAAATCAAAGATGAATCGATGGCAAGCAGCAGCAGCAACAACAAAAACAACCAAATATTCAGCTCTATATAGAATTAAATCCACGTAAGATCTGAATTTAACAGCCTAGGTTAAAAACAGTACAACATTCAAACAGGAAACCTGATCATTTTCCAAAGGCCTGCTAGAATTGAGAAATCTTCACCTGACAACAAAAGGACAGCAAAGAGAGAGGCAGCCAAGCTTCTCCAGGAAGGGAGTTCCACAGTCTAGGAGTAGCCACATTCCCACCAAAGAAGTGGAGGTACTTCTTCACCTGGAGCTGAATATATTAATTGTAAGTAGGGACCCTTTCGCATTAACCTACTATAGTACTTTGGTACCACTTTAACATTCATCACTAACATGCATCTTTTGAATCCTGAGATTTGTTGTTTGGTAGACAGAGCCAGCATGGTGTAGTGGTTTGAACTTTGGATTTTCACTCTGGAGTTCAGGGTTTGAATCCTGGCTTGGCCATGGAAAACCACTGGGAGACCTCGGGCAAGTCATACACTCTCAGCCACAGAGGATGGCCATGGCAAGCCCCCTCTGAAGAAACTTGCCAAGAAAATCCTATGATAGGGTCACACTAAGTCAGAAATGACTTGAAGGCATACAAGGCATGCACACAAAACATATTTAGACTTCTCAGCCAGAGAGCTCTAGAACCTCATCAAACTACTCACCAAAAATTAATAGGATGCAGCTATAGCAGTTAAAGTAGCATCAAAGTACTATATTTGAAAGGGTCCTTGCACAAGACATGGAGCCCTGGTGGCGCAGTGGTTAAATGCCTGTACTGCAGCCATTCACTCAAAACCACAAGGTTGCGAGTTCAAGACCAGCAAAAGGGTCCAAGCTTGACTCAGGCTTGCATCCTTCCGAGGTCGCTAAAATGAGTACCCAGACTGTTGGGGGCAAATTAGCTTACTTGCTGTTCACCGCTATGATCTTTGGAATAGTGGTATATAAATTTAAAAAAAAACAACAAAAACAAACAAACATGAACATTGCTCCCAATTAATATATTCAGCTCCAGGTGAGGAAATTCATCTATTTCTGTATCCAGAACACAAAGGAAAGGCCCTATGTTGGAACAGAATGCTTTTTAAAATATTTATTTTGATTCAAAAAGTCTCATGTCTTTCCATCAGTCAAAATACATATGTTGCAGAATGACAGCTTAGTGCCAGCCAGCAGAGTCTGTATCTCTATATATTGGCAAACTGAATATATTATATTCAAAATGAAGTTCTTCTTTTTGAAGTGAGGCTTTCTCTCAGGTATGTGTGAGTAAGCCTAAAGTTAGGGACCAAAAGTAATAGACCAAAATGAAGCTGGCCAAAAACGAGATGTGCGTATGAGTTGTGACTTATGTGACTTCCTATTCTTTTAAAGGAAATCCAAAATTAATCCACCAGAGTAGCAACTTGTTAGCAGTATCAGCAATCATGCTTCAAAATACTTCAGAAATTGCTTTACAACAGATTGTAATATTTCCAAAAATAAAATGTCCCATCCAGTCTATGAGGCTTGCTAGAACCTCTGACTACCAACTCCCTTTGGAAAAGATACCCTTGACTTTAAACTAACTGAAAGCACCATGGCAAAAACACTCACTGGCTCTGTCAGCATACTAACTATGCTTAATAGAAGAATAAAAATATAATTTGCAAAGCAGGTACAGAAATTCCCTTTACCATCTATGCAGCCCCTCAGTGATGTAAAAAGCCTTGTCTTCTTCTGCCTTCAAAGTAACAAACATGGAGATTTAAATTTGGATTCATAGTGTCAGGAGTTGGATCAGTGGTGGCTGGTGGCTTCCATATCAGTGGAATGGTGAATCCACTTTGAGTTGTAGTGACATTTAAGGGAATCCACTCAGCACCTTTAAAGTCTACCCTAAACCTTAGCACAAGTTCATTATCCCACTGACATGGATGAGAGGTACCAGCTGCCATTGGTTAGGACTTTCACCACAACCAGGCAAAAGACATTTTGCTGCTATTCCATGTTTACTTCCTCAGGCAGTGCTTTTTAGAAAGAAAATAGATGGAAGTGGAGGAAGAGTTAATTACATCTGGAACACAACCTTCACCTGGACCCTCCATAAAATTCTGTGAAGGACTATAACATAAAAACCTTATCTGTTTTTTGAGAGGAAAAATAAACTAAAAGTAAAAGGAGAGTATGGCCCGGTACATACCGTCAATAAGCAGCGTACCAATACTAGGGTTAGGGACCGCATGCAACTGCACGGTCCCTAACCCTAGTATGAACGGACGGCATAACAATGGCGGTGCCCTGTGTACACAGGTGCCGCCATTGTTATGTAAGTGCAGTGTGGCATCTGCACGTTGCTGCATGGCGCTTACGTAACAAGTGTGCCAGTTGACTTGTTTCTGCTTGCAGGATTTCTCAGTTTTTGAAGTGGAAAATATGGCAAAATATCCTTTCACTATTTCAGGGTGGACATATCGGATCCACCAAGATGGTGTTAGAATATAAGGTCCATCAGGTCTGGCAGCCCATTAGCCCAGCCAGTATAGCCAATGTTAAGAGATGATGGAAACTACAGCCCAACCACATTTGGAATACCACTAGTTGCCCAAACCTGCAGTACCAGAATACTGGCAGCAAAGAAAAAATGAAAGAGCATAATTGGATTTAAAATGCTGCCCACACCTTATCTGTCAAAGCAGAAGCAAATGAAATTGCAACACAGTTCTAAGGCTGAATGGATCATAATTACTGTTTGTTTAACAACACGGTTGCAACTCATATGAACTTGAGATATAAAGTCAAATGAGCCTACAACCATTTCATTACAGACAATTGCCATCTGACACCAACAACCATGATTTACTTACCCGTGTCTGTATTTTTATTTTGCAATTAGAGGATTACATTCAACCTCTTGTAAGATGACTTTCATTCCTCTTTCTCCCTCTTCTAGCACCCTGTAATCTGATTTGATGACTGCAGGGAGAAGGAAAATCCATTCCTCTGGTGGCATCTATTCCACTTACAAATGTACACAGATATAATTCTGAGGCTTAATTTCTTAATGTATTTAATTATTTATTTTTTAAAAATCTTATATACCACATACTCATTGTTGATATGTACCTTCAAGTCCTTTCTGATATATCGCAACCCTAAGGCGAATGGATTACTGGTTTTCAGTGGCTGAGAGTGTGTGACTCACCCAAGGTTACCTAGTGGGTTTCCATGGCTCAGTGGGGAATCAAACCCTGGTCTCCAGTGTCATAGTCCAACACTCAAACCACTACATGATCATATCAAATGATCACAGTCATATCAAAATTATAACAAATCACACTTTATTCATACCTGGTATAAGACACAATACTTTCCTCTCTGTGGCGCGTTACAGACGCGCCTATAGTACGTCCCCAGGACGTACTAGGGTTAGGAAGGGGCATCACTTCCTGACGCCCCTAACCCTAGTACGGACTGGGTCCATACAAAATGGCGACGCCCTATACACAAGGGTGCCACCATTGCTACGTCACCACCACGCCGCCTCCAAACGAGGCGGCGCAGAAGTGACATACTCGCGCCGCACTAGAGCACCTGGGGCGCTCTTTCGGCAGTGCAGGAAGGAGCTCTGTTTCGGAGCGCCTTCCAGGATTTGCGTTGCTGGCGCAGCCTCTACATGGCTGCACCAGCAACACAAATGAGAAAGGGGCTGAGCGGCCCCTTTCTCTTGGTCCCCACCACCATTGGGTGTCCTTGGGGCATGAAGCCCCAAGGACACCTCTTTCCAGGCCATGGGGAAGTGGCCTTTTGCCGCTTCCCTGCAGCCTGGAAAGCGGCGGATTGGGGCCTCAGAGGCTGCCGCTGTGGCAGCTGAGGCCCCGATCCAGTGGGGAAAGGGTCGGGTACAGGCCGCCCCAAATGAGTGGTCTGTAACGCGCCTGTGTTACAGCTTATAACATTGCCTATTCGTTCTCCAAAATAATTTATAAGAACACCATTTGCTGCAAAATATTTCAGCTGAATTTGGCTTCTTCTCACTTCTCTATAACTTCTTGTTACCTCAATTTTAATCAGGTTGCTAGCTTTAAGGATTCAAGTTCTGAGACATAAAATCCCTGAATCTTTTTATAGTCAGGCAAAACGTTTTCAAGAAAGCCAATGAATTCATGACAAAATCTTGTTTGTTTCTTATTCATCTTGTTCAAAAACTGTAGTCATTTCCCCCTCATATTCTTTATCCAGCATTTTTTTTTTTACAATTTACATGGGATATGGTATTATAGAAGTAGTCTTAAAGTTGTTGTGTGTCTTCAAGTTGTTTCCACCTAAGGTGAACCTATAATGAGGTTTTCTTGGCAAGTTTCATCAGAGGATGTTTGCCATTGCCATTCTTTAAGGCTGAGAGAGTGTAACTTGCTCAAGGTCACTGAATGGGTTTCCACAGACAAGCTGAGATTCAAACCCTGGTCTCCAGAGTTGTAGTCCAGCTCACAAACCACCACACTGCCTCTAACTTTATAATATAGCTTTTTCAATATAGTACAAACAGAAAAGAATGATTTAATTCTGGATACAGTGTCAAATATATCCATGGAATTGATCCCCTAATTCTTTCCTTTACTATTTTTACAAAGATAATATTTCCCAGTCTCACACAATATCATATGATAGGTTTTACTTTATGCATCCTGTCTTTAAGCAAGTTTCTTCAAAAGCACAAAACATAATGAATATTCTTCATGTACGTTCTCATGCAACTTCCCCATATGTGATGTCTAATCTGAAACAAATGAAATAAAGTTAACCTTGACCCATGTTTACCAACAGGACAGTTTTGATAATTTATAAATGGAACATTATCTTGTTTAACTATCCACTGAAGTTAACTGGTGCTAGTTTTTCCCCCCAGTTTCACTAAATACTAAAAAGACATTCAGTATACATGTTTTCATATATACAACTGTCACCGGGCCCCTGGGTACTCCCCCCGAAGGTACACTGGTTTGAGGCTCCATAACAACACCACGAGGACACAAGAGGATACTGAGTGCTCTTTAATGAACTTGTAAATGGTGCAGAAACGAAACTATGGCATGTTACAAACGGCCATAAGGGACGTCCTCAGGACGTCCTAGGTTTAAAAAGGGGCGTCACTTCTTGACGCCTCCAAGCCTAATACGTCATGAGGACATACAAGATGGCGGTGCCCCATCTACATGGAGGCCGCCATGATGGCGTCACGAACACGCCACATCCAAACGAGGCGGCGCAGACGTGACGCCATCACACCACGCAAGGGCGCTTCATGTGCCCTTTCGTCTGCGCAGGAAGGAGCTCCGAAACGAAGCTCCTTCCTGCTCTTGCATCGCTAGGCGCAGCCTTTAGATGGCTGTGCCCAGTGACACAAGAGAGAAATGGGCCAAGTGGCCCCTTTCTCCTCCTCCCCGCTGCCGCGGGGTGTCCTTGGGGCTTAAAGCCCCAAGGACACCCCTTTCCAGGTCTCGGGGAAGAGGCCTTTTGCCGTTTCCCCGCGGCCTGGAAAGCGTCGGATCAGGGCCTCGCCGGCTGCCGCTCTGGCCACTGAGGTCCCGATCCAGCAGAGGAAGGGGCGGGTGCAGGCCACCGCTTTTCGGCAGTCTGTAACGCACCTTAGGTATGTTGCTTTACAGGAAAACGAAACTCAAGAAATGGTTACTTCACCACTGGCTTAGCTCTAAAAGTCCCCACGGGAGGCTGGCCCTTCTTCTTCCAGTTCCTCGTCCTTGAGCGGTCGGCCTCTCGCTCCCCACCCCACTGGCCAGCACCGGCCCTGAATGTCCCACAAAAGTCTGGGTCCAGGATTGATTACGGCTCGAGTTTGGAAGGATTCCTCACTGTCTTCCCCTGACAAGGGATGCACTAGCCAGGCAAAGAAGCCTTCCGCCGGAGGTTCTCGATTTTCCCCTCGGATGGGTCCCCCGCTGCGCCCTCTCAGGTGACGCCTATTTACTTCGGCTGCCCACGCGTCCCGACACCGTACAGCCACCTCCCCTTTGTAGCCCGTCTCCTTGTTTACTCCCGGTCCCCACTTCTGCTCCTCCTCCCCTTGGGCTGTCCCTTCTGCCCCTTTTCTACCCTCAGCCCTGCCTAGCCTGGCTCCTTCCACCGCTGTTCCTCCTTGAGCTCGCTCCGACTCCGCTTTCCGTGTGTTTTCAGGATCCCTCAGCACATCGTCTCCTTCAGCGGGACCCCAACCTGACTCCTCCCCTCCTTCCACCCTCTGACAACAACTATAGACAAAGTAGGTATTATTGGATTTAGGGCTTCATGAAACTTATTCTACATTTTCAAAAGATTCCTAATTTTTTATGATGGATCATCTGAAAATGTAGAATTAGGGATTGTGCAGACCACCCCTGAAAGGATGGCCTGCAGCTCCCTCCATCTTGGCCAGATTGGGGCCATGGCAATCACATGTCATAGCCCAGATCTGGCCTTTCCAGGGCGCAAAAAGGAGCCATAAAAGCGACTCCTTTTTGCGCCCTGGAAAGGCCACCTTAGCCACCACGCCGCAGCTTTACAGACACAGAACAGAGTGCCTTGACGCAGTGCACCATCTGGTGCAGCACGCACATCATGCCACCGTGGAGGTGGAGTCAGAGTGTGCATCGTATGGATGCCACACTCCGACTCTGCTCCCAGGCTGGCCTTAATGACCGGCCTGCACAGGACCTAAGTTTTATGAGGCTCTAAATCCAATAATACCTGCTTTGTCTAGAGTGTTTCTTTGTTGTTACATCTTATTTTTCTCCTTTGGTCTGATTGTGTCTACATGGACTGGGTGTATTAAATGTAATTGCCACTTAAAAGTTAGATCAAACAGCAGGCAACACCAAATGATTGGATTTTCCAGTTTTAAATTTTTCATGAAGTAAAGAAAGTGGTAGCTGGAAAGAGACTTTTCCTATTGATGGAGTATTCCCCCAGTGGGATCTACCTAATGCCTGCTATGCTTAACTTTAGACTTCCAGTGAAAAAATTGCTTTCATAAAAAGATTTTTAATTGAACAATGAAAATGTAGCCCTATTGTTACTTTGGAAGCTTCTATGCCACCAGATTTATTGCTGTCTTGCTTCATGCTGTGTTATACACAGCATATTTAGTTTGCTTTCCTGCTATCAGTTGGCAAATAGTTGAAATGATTGTTACAGATTTGATTGTGAGTTTTGTTGCTTGCAAGCCTATAGTTAAACAAGAAATAGCAATTATCACTCTCCCAGCCTTGGAAAAACAGTGTTGCAATTAAAATTTGCAGGCACACATTGTATCCATTAGCACATCCTCCTGAAGATGTATCAAGTTCTTTCAAGTCACTTCCTTCAATCTGTTGATGTTATCCATTTGAAAGCCATTTATGTAATTCAACTTGCTGTACAGGGAGCTGCCTTATAACTGAATCAAGACACAACTTCATTTAGCTCAACTCAGTGGCAGCGGCTCTCCAAGGTTTCAGAAAAGTGTCTTTCCAACCCTTACTTAGAGATCGTAGGGATTGAACTTGGACCTTTTGGCATGCAAAACATGAGCTTTCTCACCCATCTAGAGCCCTTGTTTTTTTAAGATGTTAGTGCTTCTCTTGGAATATTGCCAAGGTGCCAGCAAAATATTCCAAGCCTGTTATTTCAACACACCTTTGAGAGCTAAAACAACAATGAAAGGTCAATATAATAATAATAATAATAATAATAATAATAATAATAAATTATTTATGTTTCCCTGCCTCTCCCAGTGGATCGAAGCGGGGTTGCAGACTAAATAAAAGCACAAAGTGTTTACCTCAAAATTCAGTTAAAAACAGCTGAAAACAATATTCGTTTCCTAGAAAGTTAATGAGACCTGAGGTACACATGGCTCCAAATGTTGTTTCTTCAAATGCATATTGGGTGATAACAGGTAAGACGGCCTCCTGTACCCTCTAATAAATGTCCAAAAAAGGGGAACATCACATCTTTTTTTCACTGTTGCATTTGGCTATACCTGCCAAATGTATATATGCAAATACTTAGTCTGCAGTCTTATACCCTTTTGCCTTGGAGGCATGTACAGGACTGCATAGGTTTGCCTTAGGGTTGCCATAAGTAAAAAATGACTTGGAGGCACACAACAACAACAACAACAACAACAACAACAACAAGATGACCACATTACTAATGATGTTGCTGAAACTAATATTTCGCATTTCAGAAATAAATATTTTGGCAACTCCTGATATGTGTTTACAATATGAGGTGAACATTACACTTATTAAAAGTGCTCTGTAGCTTGGATGTTCCTCTAAGTCAAAGAGCAAGTAAAGTCTGAAGATTTCACAGCATGTTTCGCCCTGGCAAAAGCAGCAGGACCCATGCTGATGCCAAGCTATCTGTTTACCTTTGACTTGGAAAGATGTATGATTTGGTAAGCGAGGAACCAGCACAAAATGAATCGCCAGAGGAACATCCTGAATGGAGCACTCATGCTTTGACAGTTTTGAACTTAAGATGTTCTGTTACTGCCTTCTAGATTTTGACAAGTACTGCTTTCTAGCTTTTGCAGCTTTTAGTGTTCCAAAGCAGAACTCGGATCTCTTTAACTCAGTACCACTTTTTATTTATTAATGATTCTCACTAATTACTCCCACTAAATCCTATCAAGTGTGTCTTTATTCCTGAACTGACGATCACATTTTCACAGAAAAGAAAGAAAATGGGAGAATGGAATATGTTGGTTTTGTCCTACCCTTTGTCTCTGCCTCCTCTAAAATTCTTTCAATACAATGTAACATATTTAGCATACACAAATCACCAATAATAATAATAATAATAATAATAATAATAATAATAATAGTGTAAACTAAAGTAGCAAAGAAAGAAAAGGCAATTACAGACTCCAGTACAGAGGATGGGATTAAAAAGTTATTGCAAAGCACTTGATACAGTCAAACCTCCACAGTTGGTTACATTCTAGGAACTCAAAACAAAATAAATAAAAGGAGGCATTATATTTAAAACTAGAACGATGATGTAATACCTTAAAATTCTGAACACTATTTATAATTATGGTGCTATTTTAGCAATTTGAATAATTAATGGATGTGCTGTGTTGTGCCAAATCCTGTTATTACTTCTGATTAAAGTAAACCCATTGAATCAATCAACCAAAAGTCAATATGATCCTAGACTGCATCAATGGGAGAGTAGTGTCTAGATCAAAGGAAGTAACAAAACCACTCTATTTTGCTCTGGTCAGACCTCACCTGGAATACTTTGTACAATTCTGGGTACCATAATTCAAGATGGATATTGACAAGTTGGAGCATGTCCAGAGGAGGGCAACCAACTGAAAGGTCTGGAAACCATGATGAATGGTTTAGGGAGCTGGGGATGTTCAGCCTGGGGAAGAGAAGGTTAAGAGGTGACATCATGGCCATGAAAAATATTTGAAGAAATGTCATGTTGAGGATGGAGTAAGCTTGTTTTCTGCTGTTCCTCAGACTGGGACATGAAGCAATAGTTTCAAGCTACAGGAAAAGAGATTTCATCTAAACATTAGGAAGAACTTCCTGAGAGTAACAGCTGATCGACAGTGGGATATGCTTGTAGTCCAGGAACATCTGGAGGGTCACATGATTCCTTGTCATTAGTTGCTGTCTGCCTTCAAATTATGGCAGCCGTAAAGTGAACCTATCATGGGGTTTTCTTGGCAAGATTTATTCAGAGGTGGGTTTGCCCTTGCCTTCCTCTGAGAGTGAGAGAGTGTGACCTACCCAAGGTCATCCAGTGGGTTTCCATGGCTGAGTGGGGTTTCAAACCCCAATCTTGAATCATAATCCAGCATTTAAACCACTACACCACACTGTCTCTCTCCCTGATTTAATTAGTTTCTGGTAACCCATGCATAGGAAAACAGAATGAAATTCCTGGGGTCATCCTGAGTTGACTGGTGGCTTCAAGGCATTTATTTTACTTTTACTTTCTTAGAAGTTCAGATCTTATGCTAGCCTATGATGCATATTAGAGGATGAAAATGGATCCTTGCAGATTAAAAAATATAAAACAATGGGGAAAGAACTGCTCCTTTTAAAATGTATTTGTTAATGGCTTTTAACCTGTAGTTATGTTTAATGCATGATATAAAAGTATGTATAAAAAGCAATGTAAAACAATAAACTGGGGTGTGTGGACCACACCAAGTGACACTTTAAAGGGGGGGGGGTGACACCATTGCTCCTCAAATACCTACATTTTGGCAGAAACAGGTTGTTGCATTCATCTGCTTCCCTTTAAAATGCTTTAAGAGATGATGGGAATGTGGGGAGAAGCTCAGTGGGAGGATAAAGGAGTGGACTCAGAATTTTTTGAAATTTAAAATGTTAAATTTCAGAATTTTAATTTGTTTTTAAAAATTGAAATCTTTGTTATTTTTAAATTTTCTTTAACAATATCACATTTTAACAAAATCTTCACTGTGTACATGTAAATAGATATAGGTTGTGCCTATGATATTATAATTTGAAGGTACAATTTTAATTTTGCTAGTTATTTATGTCAGAACTATTAGCATTATATTCAGTGGTATAGGGGAATTATGATTTATGAGTAACATTCATACAAAAAAAATTACTAATGATTCTATATGGAGTGAAATGGGAGGAGTTCAATGGGGGCACATTGACAGCACATTTTAACACTACTATTGAAATTTATTATGTGCACAAGATGCACATAGATTGACTAGGAAACCAAAATTGCACCTCCTCTTTCTCAGGAATAACATTTTGGCAATTGAAATGAACACCTCAGCTAACCTAGCTAGAAAGGAGTGCTATAGTCAGCCTTGAGCAGACATAAAAAGGCAGGATATAATATGTCTTTTAAATTAATAAACAATGAGGAGGAGCAAGACTAAATATATACATTCATGCCTCCAGGAAAGTTTTCCTGAGTTGGTGCTTTCAGAAGAGCATGTGCCTGAATCATACATTCAATGAACTTTCCATCCATCTTAATAGTCATGCTTTCCAGCCATGCTCTTGTTTAAGAGACATAAACTATGGTCATTTAAGAAACAAAAAGATCAGAAATATTTCCCTAGCTTGACACCACATCAGTCTAGACTACAATACTTCTAAGAAATATCAATGAAACTTTTGTGTTTCCTTTTCCTTTCTTATCTCTTATACTCCATGTGTAATTTCTTTTTCTCTCCTTTTTTATTTAATTTGTTTAATTTATATCTGTTTATATTTATATTAATTAATTAATTAAGTTTATATCCCATTTTTCTCCCAGTGTCCCAAGACAAGCACACAACACCTTAAACACACAACACAAGTTAAAAAACAACAACAGCTTAATATATACAGTTTAACTAATTTAAAAACACAAGTTGGAGTCTTAAGTAAGTCTTAAACAGCATTAAGTAAAATGCAGCGTTAAAAGGTATTTAAAATGATGACATAAGGACACCATGCCTCTTCCCAATTAAAAGCTCTATCTGCTGTCATCAAGCCTAAAGCTAGATTGGAAATTTGAGTGAAAGCACTATCATGCTACTTTATCTTCTGTCCTAGGAAACTTTTGGGAGTAATAGCCAGGGTATAAATGCTTTGAATTAAATAAAATTTAATTTTCTTCTAAGCCACTTAAAATTCAGTAACAACGTTCTTATTTTCACTCAGTATGGATTTTCTGGTGGTGTGGCATGAATCTAGTAGTCAAATTTAAAATGGATTAATGTTTTAGTCATTCATTTTTCAAATACATAGCATTGCTGCCCCTGAAGAATGCCAAGACTCTAGCTGCCATGTAGTAAATTCTGTAGATAGTTGCCTAGTGTGAACAACCAATCAGACCCTGCTTGCACTGAAAAATGACTGAAGATGCAATCCTATGCACACATGTGAATGAGCATGACTGAACAGTGGGACTTGTAAATGTGCTACCTAGATTGAATTATGTGCTTTTTTCTTACATGAACCAGAGTTGAACCTTTGACTTTTAGATTTCCTGTTAAAGCCAAGGAACATATTTATTTCAAATGAAGGGAGAGCAATATAAAACATCAAGAAATACTTCAAAGGGCAAAAGGTAAAATTGTCTGCCTATTCACTCAAATCATGTAACTCTGAACATTTAATTGGAAAAAAATAGAGCCCGTGCAGAAGATGAGGACAGGACTGTTATCCAAGTATATTAACTGTAAACAATTTAACTGATTAAATTATCATTTAAATAATGCATATATTCACACACAGCTGAAAACAGTTCCCAATAAAAAAGCATATTTTTATCTTGCTGTTGTTGTTAACTGCCCTCGAGTCAGTCTTGACCCTTGGCAACTCTGTGGATGAGACATCTCCAAGGCTCCGTCTCCTCCACTGCTCTTCTTAGTTCCTCTAAATTCATATGGGTGACCTCTTTAATAGAATCCATCCATCTAACATGCAGCATCCCCTCTTTCTACTTCCCTCCACTTTTCCTAGCATTATTGTTTTTTCCAATGAGTCATGCCTTCTCATGAAGTGTCCAAAGTACGCCAGACTTAGTTTTGTCATTTTGGCTTCCAGAGAGATTTCTGACTTGATCAGTTCTAGGACCCATTTCTTTGTTTGTTTTTTGGCTGTCCATGGTATCTTTACCAATCTTCTGCAGCACCACATATCAAATGAATTGATTTTCTTCCCACCTGGCCTCTTAACTGTTCATCTCTCTCACATCCATACATGGTGATGGGGAACACAATGGCTTGTACAATCCTAACTTTTGTGCTCAGTTTTATACCTTTACATTTTAGGATCTTTTCTAGTTCTTTCATAGCTGCCCTCCTCATTCTTAATCTATTTATGATTTCCTGACTGCACTCCCCACTCTGATCAATATTTGATCCCAGGTATGAGAACTCTTTTACTATTTCTATTTCCTCATTGTCTACGTAGAATTTATGTAAATTCTCTGTAGTCATTATTTTTGTTTTCTTTATGTTCAATAATAAGCCTGCCTTTGCACTTTCTTCCTTGATCTTCCTTAGTAGTTGCCCTAGTTCTGTGATGTGATTTTAGATGTATCATAATAGGCATTGCCTAGAATGCAAGAGAAAGAGGACAGTGGCCTGTTACAGACTGTCGAAATAAAGCTGCTTCGGATCTCTTTGGAATTATGCTATTTAAATGGTGCATGGGTCCTAAGAGTCCGGAGGTCGCGCCAAAGCCACACTCCATTCCTAAGCACTGGAGTGTAGCTTTGGTGCAGCTTCCGGATTCTTAGTATGCATGCATAATTTAAATAGCATACCTCTGAAGAGACCCGAAGCAGCTTTATTTTGGCAGTCTGTAACAGGCCAATGTATCTTTGGAGATGGTGCATGTCACCTGCCATTTTGTATCTAACACTGCTGTCTCACTAAATGGGGGCAACATTTTAATTGACAAACAGCCCCCCAAGTTTATTCATTTAATTAATTCATTAAATATACTTCAGCCACAGAACCTGAAAGCTTATTTTTCCTCCAAGCTGTTTGAAACAGCAGGTTTCACTTAGCCTGAAGCAGAACAGATGTAAGGCATGATAGCAGTCTTTAAACATCTGAAGGGCTGCCATACAGAGGATGGGGCAAAGGTGTTCTCTCTTGCTTACAGGGAGTGGGCAAATTGAGAACTAACAAGTGGGAATGATGGGGGAATAGATTTCAGCTAAACATGAGGGAAAACTTCCTAACCATTAATAGTTCTTTGAGACTCAGGATGTAGTAGGCTCTCATTTCTGTCAAGAATGCTGTAGCTGCACCCTCCATTCAGCAAGGAGTTAAACTAGTCAAGCTGCAAGATTACATCCATCTCCATGATGGTATATGCTCTTAGACACATAATACACATTGGATGCAATCCAGCAAGGCATAAATCTTGATAATTACCCATTTACTTAAAATATATTAACATTAGACTGAATTCCTACACATGTTTATTCACAGTTGGGTCTCACTAATTTCCATAAAACGGACTCCTAGGTAAGCATGGACTCAGTTGCAACTCACTTCCTCCTTATAAGCATCTAAAAATATTTGGGCTACTTTATCTATCTTTGGTTTTGAACCAGAAAAACATGCAACAGGCCTGATTCAGTGAAAATGACGAGACAATTTATACATGTAGCACAGTTTTTTTTTAATCTCTTTTAAAACCTACAGCCTTCATAAAACATTTAAATCCCACCAATTATTTCAAAAGTACCTTCCAAAACCATAGTATTTAGAAATGGGAAAATTGTATGTACAGAAATATTTGAAGATACACCCAAGTGACCTACCTATCAACATTTCTGGATACGAATGACTCTACGTGTACTCTTTTCTGTAAATCACTGAGACGTCTAAGGACTTCGGGCAAGTTACAAAATCTGCTGACATAATCCAGGAGGAAGGAGGCAGCAATATGGGAAGCAGCAATACAACCCTGTGTTGAGGAACTCCTGAGACATAAGTTGAAAAGTAGCACCACCTTAACTGTATATCTCATCTTGTTCCATAGAGGTAATAGGAATCATGTGGTTCCCCATATATTGTTGAACTGCATATACCAGCAGTACAGCCAATAATGGAGAATGCTGAGGGTGCGGTACAACATCTGGTAGGCTGCATGATGGAGAAATTTTGCTTATTTGTTCTCTAAATCATTGACAATACTTGTCCTGTAAAGGCACAATATGAAGTCGAAGGCTTTCATGGCTGGCATCCATAGCTTTTTGTGGGTTTTTCGGACTATGTGGCCATGTTCTAGAAGGGTTTATTCCTGACGTTTCGCCTGCATCTGTGGCTGGCATATTCAGGGATGCTTAAACTGTTTAATAAAGCAGTGGTGTCACTAGGGGAGTGCGGGGGTTCAGATCGCACCAGGTGATACCCTAAAGGGGGATGACACCATTGCTCCTCAAACAGCTACATTTTGGCAGAAACGGACTGTGGCATTCATCTGCTTCCCTTTAAAATGCTTTAAAAGATAGTGTGAGTGGGGTGAAGCTCATTGGGAAGAGAAAAGAGAGGCTCCAGAACTTTTTAAAATTAAATTTTCAAATTTCAAAATTTTAAATTTTGAAAAAAATTGAATTTTCAAAAAATTATTCTTTAAAAAATTTCTTTTAAAAATCATATTTTAACCAAATCTTCACTATGTATATGTAAATACATTTAGGTTGTGCATATGATATTGTAATTTGAAGGTATAATTTTAATTTTGCTAGTTGTTTATGTCACAACTATTAGCATTACATTTAGAGGTGTATGGGAAATACAATTTACAAGTAACATTAGTACAAAAAAGGATTACTAAGGATTTTGTATGCTGTGAAACAGGAGGAAAGTCAGTCTGTGTGTGTGAGTGTGACACCATGAGTTACCACACCGGGTGAAACCAATCCTAAGGATGCCATGGTAGTGAAGCTTTTGGGGGAGGGGGAGGGGAGAGAATAAGCAATGTTTCTTTGTATCAGGAATGAGTAACTTTGTCTCTCAATGTTTTTGGCCCATAATTGTCACCTACCAACCCTAGTCAGTACAGACACCAATAAGGTATTATGGGAATTGTGATTTTAAAAATATGATTTCTTTCTTTTTTATTAAAAAAAAAACACACCATCAGTTTCAATTTTTTTAAAAACTCTCCTTCCTTCCTTGTACTTTCAGTTGCTGTTGTTGTTGTGTGTGTTCAAGTTGTTTCCGACTTATGGCAACCCTAAGGCAAACCTATCATGGGATTTTCTTGGCAAGATTTGTTCAGAAGTGGTTTGCCATTGCCTTCCTCTGAGGCTTTCAGACCACCCAGTAGTTGAAGTTCTTTGGGTGGTAAACTAAAAACAAAACAAAAAAAACCAACAAAATATAAAGAAAACACCATAAACCTACAGCAAAAATTAAATAGTGCAAAGATTTGCTAAATGCAGTTCTTGAAATGGCAACATAAAAAGGTCTCCACCTGAGGCCAAAAAGACCATCATGTAGATATCACATGAGCCTTTCTGTGGAGGGATTTCCATAGAGACGGTATTACTGCTGAAGCTGACAGAATCCAGGAGCACCTAGAATCCAGAAAGAATGTCTGGAGCCAGCTGGGTACACTCATCTGAGTGTGTTGTTCAAGCAAGGGAGGTTGGCAAGGCAACACATCAATGGTTGAGGTTTATTGAGGTTTTTTTTCCAGAACTGCTTTAATTGCCTGTTTTAAAGAGGCTGGTATTGCCCCATCTCTCAAAGGTGAACTGACAATTTTCTGGACCCAGCTGGGCATCCTCTCCTTATTAAATAAGACAACGATCCAATAGAGTCAAGCATACAAAAGCTTGGTCAAACACTGTCTTATCCCCAGCCCTTGCTAAATAACACAGATGGCCCAGACAGTGTTCTGGACAGCTCCACTCCTGGACCGACACTTACTAATGGATGCAAGCAAGAAACTTTAAAGTATACTGCAAACTTATCATACAGCACAATTATTACAGTATGCCAGACTGCATCCTGGAAAAACTTATCTGAACAGCAGTGTGAATAAGCTGAGATTCAATCTGGATAAAACCAAGAGACTGACAGCAGGTGATGTATTTACCCAGCTAAATGCTGGTCAACTTGTTCTAGAGGGAGCAGCATTTCTCCTAAAGGATCATGTTGGTACTTTAAGTTTTAAATTCAGCTTTGTCATAGTGGAGTCCCAGATGACCCTGTTGCACCACTTTTTATATGTTCAGATCAGCGTGACCTTGTTTGTACTCCCCTGAATGGATACAGCCTAGTTACAGTAATCCATACCCTGTAATCAGTCACTCATTTTGTGGCCCTATCACTCCACACTTTTATAACACTATATTCCACTTTTATTGCTCTGGATGTCTGCTATTGCATTCTGGGGTCTGTAGTTTAGTGAGGTCCAAGAGCTCTCTAGCTGAGAATCCTAAATGCGCAGCCTTAAAACTCCAAATTCCAGGATTCCATAGGATGTTGCCATGGCAGTTAAAGTGGAATATAGTGCTATAACAATGTAGTGTGACAGGGCTTTGGAACTGCTGTGGTGCATTATGCATGAGAATTATATATGAGAATGCCTTTGAAAAGAGTCTGGAAACTTCACTTGGTTCAAAATAGGTCAGTGAGATTGCTAACAGGGACTATACAACCCGGGTCATTTTTGGATGATTTTTGGCATGAAGTACCAAATGCACCAAAATCAGACATAGGCATTATAGTTTGATCTCCCAGCAAGCTTCCTGCAAAACCCTATGTTGTGGACAAAATCTGGACAAAAATAGTGACTGCAAGTGATATATCACTTCTGGTTCACTGTGTTACAATGGTGCAACTCAGAGGGGCAGGGTAAAGGGATGGGAACTGCTCCCTCATGCATTTACTTGTCCCAGTCCTAAACAGTTTGAGCTAAGACTGCTTGAAGGACTGTTTTTTTCATGCTATTTCCAGCCTGAAGGACTGTTTTCTCTGCCTAGAACGCAAGAGTCATGTTCAGAGGCCCTTCTCCAAGTGCCTCCTCCAAAAGAGGTGAAGTGGGTCTTTGCAGTGGTGGCACCTTGGTTGTGGTATCCTTGATTCATTAAAAAACAAAACACTGTGCAGTGCTTTTTTTTTTGTTTTTTTTATTTATATACTGCTATTCCAAAGATCATAGCGGTGAACAGCAAGTAAGCTAATTAGCAAGTAAGCTAATTTCCCCCCAACAGTCTGGGTACTCATTTTAGTGACCTCGGAAGGATGCAAGCCTGAGTCAAGCTTGGGCCCTTTTGCTGGTCTTGAACTCGCAACCTTGTGGTTTTGAGTGAATGGCTGCAGTACAGGCATTTAACCACTGCTCCACCAGTGAGCTTCAGCTACTGGGTGGCAGAGTATGTATAAATAAATAAATAAATAAATAAGATGCATAGAATGGGAAAATAAATCACTCTTTGCACCTTCACAGTTGCAAATTGAGCAAACAATTGGCTCAATTGGATTCAGCATAAATTTCCTGCCATCTACACTCTAGCCTTTGTTCCTTTTGCTTCAAGGAAAAGGATGGGGTTCATAGAAAGGAATAGAGCTCCTATAAAGGACTGTGTCGATTGCCACATACATTTCCGTTGTTCAGAGTGGTCAGGTAATCAACAGGATCATCAATAAAGAAGCCCACTTCGAAAACCTGGATGTAATAATTTGTTGTCTCCTGTTTCTCTGTTTGTCAAAGCACTTGAAAGAGGAATTAAACAATTCTATTAGTACTTGTCAAGAGTGGGTGGAAAAATAGTCATAATTATTTGCGACTAAATCAAAAATTGGGTTTCCCAACAGTTTGGAAATTCCTTCAGGAAAAATAATGGACCAGTGAGATTTTTGTGTTGTTTTCTCCATGCATTTGACATCCTAAAGTGTTGTGGAGGGATTATTCTGGGAAGAAAAAAGTGGATTTTTTAGTGCAAGTCTCCATTTTATGCTCATAAAATGGGTTTCCTGGACTAAAAACAAAGGCTGGTATTCTGAATTGCAGTTATGGATTCATAACCTAGAGTTATGAATGTGTAACTGCGCCACATTCAGTAAAACTATGTAATCATGGCAACAAAGTGAAAGATTAATACAATCTGAAGAGAAACCAGAGTAGCCACCTTGAGTTCTTGTACTGGGAGGGAGGCGGGATATAAACATAATCATAATAATATAATAATTATGTCACCTAATTGTTGCAGCCAGGACAATGTTAGCAAAACACTGGAAAGAAGACCGAGTTCCAGGAATCGAAGAGTGGATTGAAAATATAGCAGAGCTGGACAAGTTAACAAGACTTTTGGTGGACGGAAATTTAGAAGAATATGAAAAGGACTGAAATGATGCTATTTTTGTTTCAGAGAGGGGGGGTCAGTTAGCAGTAGAAGGATTTATTGCATGTTGAAGTGAAATCACAAAACTAATGTGAAATAACAATGATAATGGATAAAACTAAATGAACCAAGAGAAAAAGATATTTAGAAGCTAGTGAAATGATATGTGACATACATTTTAGAAAGAATATATGAAAGATTACAAAATAAGCAATAGCAAATAATCAAAATAGGAAGATAGAAAGGATATGTTGTATAGAAAAAAAGAGTGAGTAGAGCTAGAATGTAGTAAGTGAGTGAGGGTAAAAGCAAGTGTAAGAGCAAGCAGAAGGAAGGTAGGGAAAAGAAATAAGAAGAATACAAGAGAGAGATGAAAGAATTAGTACAAATCTTAAAGAAGCGCATATAGAAGAAAGACAGAAATTGATAGACAGAGGTAAGTTGAAAAAGATAGGAAAAGAATTAGAAAGGTTATAATAGAGAGAAGGGGATAGGGAAGAAGCAAGTTTAAAGAAGAAAAAGATTTGGAAAGAATCTGAAGGTTAGCTTGACCTCCCCCCCCTAAAAAAAAGTACTTATCATAAACAAAAAAGGCTAAAATTAAATTTTAGATTAATATAGGGAAAAATTAGAGATAAGGAATAGAAAATAATTGAATGTTTGTTAGCAGTTTTATATCCGTGTTGTATGTTTGCTATGTGATGTATAATATTTTTTATGTCTGTAATGTGAAATGTGAAAATATTCAATAAAAAGTATATATATATATATATATATATATATATAGTTAGTAATCATGATACAGTAGTCTTGCCACAGACGTAAATGTTCCCCTCAGCCCACCTTTAACAGACAGCAGCCAAAGTGAAAGAGGTCTGATTAGGTGCTGATCACTAGCATATAAATAATTCTACCTGTAAGTATGGCAGATTTCATGCAGGCTGCCAAACCTAATCTACAAAACAACAGTGAAACTCCTTTTTGCCTGTAGCAGCCAAGTGCTTTTTGCATCATAACAGCACCAGAATAAAATACACTGCAAATTAAAGTAATTTGATTTGATCCAAAGCCATGTATGTGGGAGAACAATCAACAGATATTCAAAATATTGGTTGCTATCTGGCTTTTATATTCAGCATTTCCATATCTTTAGTTTTTAAATGAACATCTGTAACACATTACAGTGGGCCCTCAGTATCCACTGGGGTTTGGTTCCAGGACCTCCCACCCCTGTGGATGATCAAGTCCCATTAAATATAATGGCATAGTAAAATGGTGTCCCTTAGATACAAGAGCAAATCAATGTTTGGCTATGGGAATTTGTATATTTGTAAAGTATTTTCAAGCCATGGATGTTTGAATCCTTGGATAAAAAAAATCTGTGGATAAGGAGAGCTGGCTGTAGTTATAGGGGATGACAACCTGTGATCTTCTAGATGCTCTTGGTTTATGGCTCTCATCAGCCTTTGGTAGCATAGCTAATTGTGGGAGATTATGGGAGCTACAATCCAGGAACTTTTCTCAGACTAGCACCAGCAAATGCATTTCACAATGGTAGCACAGGCAGGAAAAAGACAGTAAAATGTTGAGTAAAGGAGATGGACTGTAGCTGATAAAACAAGGATAGAGAACCTATGGGCCTTCAGATGTTGTCCAGCTCCAGTTTACATTATCCTTAACCACTAATCATGCTGGTTACAGCTTGGGGGAGTTACAAGTTAACATGTGGAAGGCCACATTTTGTCCAACCCAGGAACTGGGCAAAAGATTCTCTATTGACAAAAATAGTACTCTCGGGAAGGGAAGAAGAAAAAGAAAGAAAAGAGAAAGAATAGGAGAAGGAGAAGAGGCCACTATGTGTCCCATCTCCATGACTTATCAGTTTGGTCATTTTCTGAATGTTATTAAACAAGGTGACATTTACAGCATATTTTATTTGATCCATGCTGTTTAATCATTTGATTTATCTCTGTTGTCCAAATGTTTGAGATTCTTTTTTTAAAAAAAGTTCAAATGTCTGTATCATAGTTTTCCTGTCCCCCCCCCCCCCCACTTCTCAAACCAGCTTCATCAAAGCTAGATTTTGCTTTGCTTCGTTCTGCCTTCCTGCTCTGTTGTTGTTTTAGGACTATGCATACCTTCTGTGTCTCATTATCCCAGCATTTAAACAGCCCCATGCTGAGTTTAAGGAGTTTAATTTCCTTCTCTTCTTTCCCCTTTCCTTCACATTCAAAGCATTTGTTGGACTATATTGTTACTTCCCTAAACATGAGGTGAGTTGCCATACATTTCTGTAAAGCTACTACTTTTACTTTTTCTTTTGTACCCATGGGAGTCATCTCCTAACTCCTTTAATCCTGGATCTACCCAGAGGGTTCACAGGTTTCAACATGCTGTAATGCAATTCAGTCCACAGGGCAATGCTACACATGTTTATTTGAATTAAGTCCCAATATCTTCTGTGGGTCTTTCTCCTAGATAAATGTGCATGGAACTGCAGCTGTAAAGAAGGCAGTGGCTGAGTTTCATCAGCCATCAATCTAGATATAAGGACCCAAGTAAACAGATACAGTCAAGAGCAGAAGACTAGTGATGTGGGAGTATCACAATGCACTTCCATTTTATGTTTGCATTTTGTTTGGGGCGGTCTGCTGGGTGGTTGATCAAGTCTAGTGCACCACCACCTTGACTCTTCCTGTGGGAAGGGACCAGTCTTTCTTGTCCACCTAGAATCTCATCTTGCAAATGCTCCTCCATCTAGTTTTCCAGCATCATTCCCATTGCGTGCATTGCATAGTGGGCAGCTGTTTCCCTCGTGTCTTGGACCTCCACGAAAGAATCTGTGTTAAGTCTGTTGCATCAAAAGTCTCAGAATTGTGAAGAAATGTATAGATTAACATTTATGACATTAGCTTTTGTGAATTATATGTATGAAGCCTTCTCCACAGCTAGAGCCATATTATAGGGCTGCAGTCATGGATGCTGACAGTGAACTGGATATTGAGATTGCAGGGGATGTTGTGGGTGAGTTGGATGAATCACATCCCAACACCATAACCAGAAATCAAGGTGGGGTGGCAAGGGAGAGAGAATGTAGATTGTATGGCTTATATGGACATAATGGATACATTTGCTCTGTAGAAATAATGCAGTTTGACATCACTTTAACTGTCATGGCTCCATCCTACAGAATCCTGGAATTTGTAGTTTTGTGAGTTACCAGCACTCTTTGGTAGAGAAGACTAAAGGCCTTTTAAAACTACAAATCCTTGGATTTCATAGGATGGATCTGCAGCACTTTAAAGTTGTGTCAAACTGCATTATTTCTACAGTGTAGATGCACCCAATGGCTCATTTGTTCTGCAACTTCTTCATAAAAGGGCCTCGGCCTAAAGTGGCAGGTAATGGAGCTAGATGAGCATACCTGAAAAGAAAAAGTGGGGCTAAAAACTAGAGAATGTATATATTGTTGGATTACAAATTATAATTCCTAGAAAGCCTAGGTAAAATTAAGAATAATTAAGTTGCAGTGCAGCATCATCAGGAGGGCTGCACTTTGCTCTCCTGTGTTCTAGTGACTCTTAGTCAATACTGTCAAATGGGATAGTTTGACCTAAGTCTTTTGATGCCATGAAATCAGTGCTGAAGCTTGGGTTGTACCTTCAGCATAGTGTCTCCAGTGATACTGCATCAGCACTACAGCACAGTAATGCTTATATAAAATCAAGCAAATTGCTAGGATCAAGGTACTAACCTTGATTTCTTTTCTTAAATTGTGTAGATAGATAGATAGATAGATATACAATTTGTGGATAATCCCATTATCAGTGAATAATCCCATTAAAATGTTTTTATTTTGTTGAAAATAACTTTTTAAAGAAAAGCCTTCAGATCTATGTAGTAACTCTGAGCAAGTATGCAAAATTGTAAGATGTATACAAGTTCATTTCCTTCTGACAACAGGAAATTTATCTCTCCCTGCTGCCCATAAGCAAGGTGCATTCTCAATTTCTGCAGCAGATCTCTCTAACAATGTAAATGAGAGAAGGCAGAGCATTTGTCCTACAGTTCCTTCACAGAGAGAGGTACATGAGTTTCCCTTTAAAAACATGTACTGAAATTATGTTCTCTAAGAGGCTTTAGGATTTGGATGGATTGTGGAATGCCAAATACACTGGCAGACCGCCCCTGAAGTACTGGTGGAGTACTTCACTGGTGGAATGTCTGGGATGGAGTACAGTGTGGGAAGGCCACACTCGGGGCTCCTTAATTTGTTGTTGTTGTTACTGTGTGGCTTCAAGTTGTTTCTGACTTATGATGGGGTTTTCTTGGCAAGATTTGTTCAGAGGAGGTTTACCATTGCCTTCCCCTGAGGCTGAGAGCATGTGACTTGTCCAAGGTCATCTAGTGAGTTTCATACTACATAATTATGGCACTAGTTTAATTGTCATTGTTTCATTTTAAGGAATCCTGGGATGTGTAGTTGATTAAGGCTCTATAGCTCTCTGGCTGAAAAATTCTAAATATCCCTCTCTAACATGCAAATCTCAGGATTTCACGGGATGGATCTATGGCAAGTAAAATGGAATCACTGTGTAGTGTGAAAGGATTTTTTTAGCCATATCTTATATTACTTCAATTAATAACCATCATATGTCTAAAGCCTGTTATTGAGAGAAGTTACTTCTTTGGAGTACAATTCCCAGAATCCATCAGTTCACATGAGCACTGGTCATGCTGGCTAAGAAATTCTGCACACTGTAGTTCTGATGTTGTACCTGGTAAGAGGCAAAGGTTGGTCATGTTGGCTGGGATATTCTGGTGGCTACAGTCTTGATGTTGTATCCAGGATGCCACCACCAGTCATGCATAAAGGATAATTTGGACAGTTATAGTAAATTTTAAAAAAGTAATTTTCCCCAAGTACTGCTCCTATCACCAACGCTTACATGGCACAAAGACTTTAATGGAGAAAAGAGGATTAAAACAGATATCCCACATGAACAACTTCCTTGACTCACATTTCCAGAATAAAACATAATAAATAACAAAACTTCACACACAACACACCACCTCCAAGTGACCAGCTCCATACAGGGAGGTCATAACTGAGAAGATGGGATATATGCGTTTTCTCCCTTCAGCACCATTTTCTATACCTTTGGCTCCCTTAAGGAGATTTGAGGAGGGAAAAGCAAAGCAAATGTATTTTGCATAACAGGGGCCACTTTGTAAGGAATGTGTTTTCAGAGCACACATAGGAACCTTGACATGCTCTACCACATTTCCTCCTAGAACCTATGTTGATAGTCTCTCTGGATAGAAACACCCAACAGGATTTTATTTACTGTAGTTATCAGGGGTGCCTGAGCAAAAAATCCCACTACCTAACACTTTGCTGCCTGAGGAAAAAAACAAAAGACAACCCCTCCCTTTACTACTTGTACAGAAGCTGACAGAAATATCCCTTGAGCCTACAACAACATGAAGGATGGGACAGTGAGTGCCACCAATTTGTTTACGGGATACAGAGCATTCTGTTTGGTATGCACAGCTTTGTAACATTCTGCCACGGCACTCAGCCCCTGAAGATGTGCTGCTTTGAGGTCGGTGCTTTATTCTAACAGTAGGAGTAGGCGCTATTTTCTATACATTGCTCTGAGAGTTATTTGGTAATATGTTTTAGAAATAACTCACTAAATAAAATGGAAGGGGAGAGAACTCCACTTAAGATGCCAGAGCAGAGCACTAAGTCACTAATAAGTTAAAGGGAAAAGCAAAGCTTGTTATAATGCAAAATAGTTTCAGCTGTCTGCCATCTTACTCCTCATCCCATGGCTATATGTGAAAACTCTCTCTTGGCTAGACTGTATTCCAGCAGTTGAAAGCAATGACTCCTACATGACAACAAAGATCTCCTTTGTCCTAAGCTAGGCACTCTGCTCAACCAAAAATCACTACAAACCAAATACACACACACACACACTTGTGTTATGGGATCCAGATGCTGAATGCATGGATCTGAAGAGCCAATGCCTACAGATGAGGTTGCACTGCAACCAGACCAAGGATTTTAGGAGTGTCCTTGCTTCATTTTCTCCTTCACTTCCTACTCATGTATGCCCACACACAGGGGAGATTACCGCATATCGTTCTGAGAACGTTCTGCACGTAACGTGATGAGAACGTTCCTGGAACGGATATTACCGCATTGAGTAAACTGGAACGTGATCAGAACGTGATTGGAACGCATTTTACCGCACAGCGCTTCCTTTTTCTTGAAACCGCTCTCAGAACGGTTTGCTGTATTACGTTTTGTGGGCTGTGTACTGATGACGTCGCCACTCAGTGGTTGGAGGGCTCGGGAGAGGTGCTGCTCCCAGGAAAGAGGAAAAAGGGAGGCTTGGGGCATGGAGCTCGCCTCTCCTGAGTCCCTCGGCTTACTGAAATCCCTCACCTCCCTTCCCCATAGGAATCAATCCAAAAACGGAGTTTAAAAGGAGCAGAGAGCCCTATGGGTCTTCATCTGGGGAGGAAGAGGTTACTTGGCTATGGGGATGTCCTGCCATGTCTCTCTCTCCCTTCTTTCCCCATAGGAATCAATCCAAAAATGGAGTTTAAAATCTCTCCCAGATGCAGACCCAAAGGGCTCTCCTCTGCTCCTTTTAAACTCAGTTTTTGGATTGACTTCTATGGGGAAGGGAGGTGGGGGATTTCAGTAAGCCTAGGGACTCTGGCCGGGAGAGTGCTTCTCAGCCTCACTGAGAAGTCTTCCCTCCGAAGATTCCCTTGGGAGGGAAGGAAGGCAAGCGCCCCCCCCCCCAGCTTGTCTTCCCTCCGAAGGGAGTCCGAGGATTCTCTTGGGAGGGAAGGAAGGCAAGCCCCTATAAAACGTTGGGGCTTCATATGCTGGCATATGTTTGAAGAAAATAGGATAAAACCTATGTAACTTGATGGGACAAGGGCAGAGTCCCCTCCTTGGCAGCCTGGGCTTTAAGGGAGCTCCACGGAGGTCCCTTCAAGCGGAGGGAAAGGGAGGGGACTGGACCAAGGGCAGAGCCCCGGCAGCCATTGCAGCTCTTTAAACCGGTTAGAAAAGAAGAGTCCTCTGCTGTCATCCCAGTTCCCCTTTTTGGCAGCTTGACACCCTTTTGCTCCTGTGTGTGTGCATGTAATGTGTGCCTTCAGGTTGTGAGCTTCCCTCCCCACTTTAACTCTTGTCTGGCTCTTTGCTATGGAATTCTGGGAGTTGTTTGCTTGCTTTTGTGTGGTGCTCCAAACAGAGGAGCTTTTGTGGGTTCCCTCCTGGAGGGAAGGAGGAGAAGGTCCTGGGCATCTCTGCCTCCTGCATTGTGACAGCACAGGAGCCCCACTGGACATGACACTAGAGGCCCCCGCAGAAGCAGACAGACCCTTTCCCTCTTGCTCTCTGCTCTGGTCTCCTCTTTCCCTCTCTCTTTCTCTCTCTTTCCCTGCTTTTCTCTTCTCTTCCTTGTCCCACCTTTCCTCCCTTTTTCCTTCCTTCCCTCCCTCCTTCTTCCCCCCCTCTCTCTCTCTCTCTCACACACACACCCCTTCCCTCACTGCAGTCGCTGGCCTGCCTTTCTCCCTGCCTGTCATTCTTTCAGCCAATCAGGAGATGGAGGAATGAGAGAACGGATTTGAGAACGGATAAGAATACCGCACAGACCTCTGTTGGAACGTTCTCATCACGTTACAGCTCTCTGGGAACACATGCAATCCGTACCCTCCTGGAACACATGTAGAACACATTTAGAACGTTCTCAGAACCCGATTGGAACACATACGTGCGGTATTCTTAAATGTGTTCCGTTCTCATCACGTTCTGAGAACGTTCTCAGAACACAGTGCAATAATCTCCAGGGATTTCAGATTGAATGAAATGATTGTAAAGAATTATTAGAATAAAATTTTTCTATTAAGCATAACTGTTATATTTTTTGAAAAGCTGTTAATTTGGTACATTCCCCCAGTCCTACACCTGGCATTGACAGTGGTTGAGAGAGTTGGTCAGCAACTGAATTAACACCATCCTCCTGCATCACTTTGTTATCCTGTTTCAGCTGGCCTTAACCCCAAGATTTCCAGCATTTAAAATGTTTTGCACAGAGAAACCTGTGAGCAGCTACTGTATTCTCCATCTCAGTCTCTGAAGAACTGGAAATAATACTGAATCTATAGCAATAACTTCTGTGTCCCTATTGGAGTCCTCAGAGCCTTCTAACTCCTGCACTCTAGCCTGATCATGCTGCCCAGAAACTATTGTCTCCTTTGCTGGAATGACCTTAGCAAAATCAAAAATCTATGTGTGCATTTGTATGTGTGTTTTAACTGTACTTTGCACTTCTTTGCAACCTGCCTAATATTATTAGCACTGAAATCTGCAGACACTGCACACTTAGCATCAGCAGTACTTTTGTGGCAACACCATTCCTTACAACAGCATTGCTGCTAACCTAGAACTCATGGCATATGAAGTGAATCAGACACTTGGCACAAATTCAGTAAGTTAGGGGCTCTTTAGACCAGCCATTAAGGCCAGCCTGGGGGCGGAGTCAGGGTGTCATGTTCACATGACACACATCCCGACTCTACCCCCTAGGATGCCATGTGCCACTCCAAACATGTTGTGGTGTCATGGCACTCCTCTGGCACTTGCGTCCACATGATGCAGCGCTGAAGGAGCACCATATAGCTGCAGCACTTTTAGGGTGCAAAAAGGAGCTACTTTTTTCCACCCTGGAAAGGTCAGATTGGGGCTGCAGCATGTGTTGCCGCAGCCTCCATCTGCCTGAAGAAGGGGCGGCTGGAAGCTACCCCTTCGGACCTGTTTATACATTAAATGTTTTGTAGTGCATGCAAAGGAACAAACAGCATACAAATGAGAATTCATTTCTTTAACAGCAAGGTCTTTAAACATTTTCTGTAAGCTGCCTAAGCCACACACCTCCCTCAGTTTTACTGAATATTCTTTGACTACAGCTCCCAGTATTCTTCAAAAACAGGATACTTGCTGCCCAATATCTGAAGGGCCTCTTGATTCTTGGAATTCAGAAAAACTACTTCTTTTAGGTTTCAGTTTCTAGAATTTGCCTAGCCAGCTAAAATTTAGGCCAGAAACGTAATCTTTCAAAACTTTTTTATTTGGATTTTAGGGCTGCCTGGAATTTCTTGAGTCCTGTGTGCCAAATGCTTATGTTGCTAGGGTTTGTGTTGAGTGGTGTGTATGACTTCTGTCTCTCTCTCTGCATGTTGAGTGTCACTAAGGTCGTGCTCCCAAGTCAACCTTCATGGATGGCTCCACTCTGTTTCTGGGATGTGGGGAGATAATTTCTGCCACATTCTAGGACTGATGAACACTGGCAGATTTGTCAATGGTGCTATGATGTTGTTGGCATTTATCTCTTCTCTTTTCACTATATCTCCCCTGCCCGCAATGCTTGGCTGAGCATTTATTGGACAGGACAGCTCTTCCATTGCTATAAAACCACAGTTATGTCCAAACCCTGGCATAATAGCAGTATAGGAGTGTGCCATTAAACACTTTGGTTTCCTCTTCACAGGACTTAATTTTAGTCAACAGTGTAACTTACAGCTTGCAACATCAAAATCAGCACAATATCAAAAATCTATCAAATAATTAGCCCTGTTTCTAAGTAGGCAACAAATAATAAGAGTATACAAGGCTAAGTTATATTTAAATGCGTACATTATGAGTATTCACCATGAAGGAGTTTCTTCTTTAAAGAGTAATTTTTATGACTATATCATGTGTGTCCCTTGACTACCTCTGTAGAACTTAACATTATCAGAAAAGAGAGGGAGAGAAGGTGAGAAATGTCTGCAAGGATCAACAGGATAACTTCTTCACTTTCTGTAATGGATGTCTTTTAACTTCATGTCAGAAAATCATTTTGAAATATTAGGAAAATGTGCCTGTGATAACCACTTGGGTGAAAGAGCAAATCTAGTCCATTGCGAGATTTATAAAATATTCACACCTTCACTTAGATGCAAGGCAGCAACGAGCCCTATTTCTAAACTCTGAAAGTCTGAGGGAATCCATTGATTTGCAGTGACTGTTTTATCCTGCAGCAGCTTCACCTGTAGTGGAAAGCGTTCCTGAGTGGCAGGATTTGTCAGAATGCCAGGAGGGAGGTGATAAGGGGATCTAAACCCCTTGTGGCTTCAATTGCTCAACAATTCAGTCAAACTGTCTCTTCTTAGGGCTATTTTATACTTTATATTCTTCACATGTAGATGCTACCAGTAGAATGGGTAGTGAGGGACTACCAGCATGGCTGCAGCTCCTTCAAGGGTATTTCAGAAATCTAATGACCTTTCTGGGGGTCTTGTGTGAAGTAGCCCTCTAAAGTGAGAGAAATGTGGAGGAAAAGAACACTAACAATTTCAGTAATAATGCTGAGCATTTACAAAAGGGGAGGGAATCACAGCCCTCCAGATGTTGATGGACTGTCACTCCCATCAACTCCACCTAGCACAAACAATGGTGAAGAATGCTGGGACTGGCAGGCCAAAAATATCTGGAGGGCTACATGATTCCCACTATGATTTACACTTAGCAGGAGTGTGAAACCTGTGGCCCTCCAAGTTGTCCAATCAGCTTCTGATAACATGACCAATGGTTAGGGACAAAGGCAAATCATACATAGCCATGTTAATGTTTATAGTGGTTTGTGCATGGCACCTCAGTAAACCGACAGCCCTTTCACATAGAATTAAATCATTATATTTGTATTGCAAATGTGGAGGAGAGGGAGGAATAGTGGAACCACTGAAAGCCACTTAGTGATATCACAAATTAGATTTGAACTTGCAAATGTTTTCTTTTTTTCCCTCCTCTTATTGTTACCTTTTCCTTTCCTTGTTTTCCCTCACAAAAAAGACAGATACTGTTCAGTTTTTTAAAATGTTTATATTTAATCCATGAGGAAACTGGAGACTTGTCTCAAGACGTTCCAAAGATGGTTGTTTTGCAGTGTGCCCTTGGTATCTGCTGAGGTTTGGTTCCAGAACTCCCCAAGGATACCAAAATCTGTGGATGCTGAAATCCCATTATAAACAGTGGCATAATAAAATGGTGCCCCTTATATAAAATGACAATATCAAGGTTTGTCTTTTGGAATTTATATACTATATTTTCAAATATTTTCAGGGCGTGGATGGTTGAATCTGTGGATGAAGAATCAGTAGCTATGGAGAGCTAACTGTATTAGTTTTAAAAAGCCTGATGCAGTTCCGCGTGTATATACTCTTAAGGCATTCTTTGGGAGTTATTCAGAATCAGAGTTCAGAAAGCTTGGATCAGGAGCTCCAAACCATTCATTCACTGGACAAGTGAAAAGTGCTTGTTTTCACTTGTTCATGAAATGTTTTAGGAGTCCCTAGTCCAGTACTTTCTAAACTTTGATTCAGAATCTACATCCCTGGATTCTGCCTTGTCATGGATTTGATTGGATGCTCCTCAGCTTCTTGTGCTTCTTATGTTTGTATGTAGTGCCATCCATAAATGTGGAAATTTAAGATGGGAAATCCATACCTAAAAATGTCTGTCCATATAGACAAAATGGAAACAACAAAGTATAGACTAGAAAGCTGGGCCAAACCTAACAAAATGAAATTCAACACGGAGAAATGTAAGGTACTGCACTTAGGGTGGAAAAATAAAATGCACAGATATAGGATGAGGGACACCTGGCTGAATGAGACAACATGTGAAAGGGATCTGGGAGTCCAAGTAGACCACAAGTTGAACATGAGTCAACAGTGCGATGCGGCAGCTAAAAAGGCCAATGCAATTTTAGGCTGCATCAATAAAAGTATAGTGTCTAGATCAAGAGAAGTAATAGTGCCACTGTATTCTGCTTTGGTCAGGCTCCACCTGGAACATTGTGTCCAGTTCTGGGCACCACAATTTATAAAGAATGTGGAGAAACTGGAGCGTGTCCAAAGGAGGGCGACTAAAATGGTGAAGGGTCTGGAAACCATGCTCTATGAGGAACGCCTTAGGGAGCTGGGGATGTTTAGCCTGGAGAAGAGAAGGTTAAGAGGTGATATGATAGCCCTGTTTAAATATTTGAAAGGATGTCATATTGAGGAGGGAGCAAGCTTGTTTTCTGCTGCTCCAGAGAACAGGACCCGGAACAATGGATGCAAGCTACAGGAAAAGAGATTCCACCTCAACATTAGGAGGAACTTCCTGACAGTAAGGGCTGTTCGACAGTGGAACGCACTCCCTCGGAAGGTGATAGAGTCTCCTTCCTTGGAGGTCTTTAAGCAGGGGCTAGATGGCCATCTATTGGGGATGCTTTGATTTGGATTTCCTGCATGGCAGGGGGTTGGACTGGATGGCCCGTGCGGTCTCTTCCAACTCTATGATTCTATGATTCTATGAAAAGCATAGGATGGTCTGGGGAGACTCAGGCTCAAAAACTGCTTTGGCCATGGTGCTGCCAAGATTGTGAGAATAATAATAAAAAAGGGGGTGGCTGAACACTGTTATCAGCCATCCTGAGATGATGACAATGACAACCACAGGTGTGGGTTTTTCACTGAGTTGCATTTTTATTTCAAATTGTAAAGAAAACTAATTCTTATTACCAGCTTTATAAATAAACTGTGACACGTTGATAGTTAGCTCATTTATTTGCAACTTTTGTAGGTAAGAAGCTGCTTGTGTAGATTGTAGATTGTTAGTTGAAATATCTGTTGGCGATATTCCCTACTTCCCTCTTGAATTTCACCTTGCTTTCTGTTGTACCTATTTTATTGAAGTGGTCAGAGTTGTCTTCCCATTTCCACTACAATGTCATTCAGTTACCTGTGTACAGGGATTTCTAGATTCTCAAATCAAGCCTTCCTAAGTGGGGAAGACAATGACAACAATTGTCACAGTCTGTCTAACTTTAATTAAGGAGAGAGGAAAAGAAAGAGAAAGAGATGGTTTGCCTGGTTCTCTCACTTCCTAGGATACAACTTAGGGGCTATACAGACCTCCCCTTTCTTGGCCGGATCAGTGTCACAGCAACTGCATACCATGGCACCGATCCAGCCTCTGTAGAGCACAAAAAGGAGCCAGAAAAACCAGCTCCTTTTTGCACCCTCAAAGGAGCGCCATAGACGCCACCCACAGGCCAGCTCTTTTCACTGGTCTGTACAAGGCCTTATGGTCATCTCCTCCGGAACTCTATCTTAGAAGCTCACAGACTGGGCTATTTACTCATGATTACATAATCAGCTGGGAGGGTTTCAGCCTCCCACTTGAAACAAAGTCCTGTATATAGCTGACAGGTCTGTTACAGCTCTTGAAAACCTCCTCACTAGAGAAGTCTTCTATTTCCAATGTCAGACAAAAGCCTCAAACTTGAAACACAACCATCTACACAACAGTTCTGCCAACAGTAGAGGTCTCCATTTCAAGGCTATCAAGGCACTGAAATGGCTTTCAAGTCACTGTGGGGAAACGTTAATTCCCCTTTAGGAAGAAACCTAACTCTTTTCACATAGAACCAACACATGGAACAGTAAACTACACTTTAATAAATGAACAACTCCAGCTGTTTTTGGAAACATGCTAATGTGAAATAATCCAAGTATAGCTTGGTTTTGGGCACAGCTGGCCTAGATTAATGATTCTAGAATCAACTTCCAAGCAGGGTTTCATGAAATGATTGGCAAAACTTCTGGAGGAAAGGTTTATGTACAAGATGTCCTGCTTCAGGGCAGAGGATGTGACTCTGTGATCCATTGGATCTTTCTGTTCCCAGTTTCCTATGAGCAGAATTGTTTCAGCTGGCTGAGAAGCAATAGAAGGGACCACCTTAAAGGCAGCCAAACACTGCTACAGTATTGATGCACAACTGGCTCAGTATAAAGTTAGTTGAAAGTTTTGGATCATGTTCATTACTTTCATGTATTTGAAAGTAGAAACTAGGCTTACAAACCACAATCTAAAATAGTAGTCCCCACACCACAAATTAGAATAGTGTCATTCAGCCTACTGCCCTCCAGATGTATTGGGAGGTACATTTTCACTTATTGCTTTCTGCCTGTCAGTCTATTCTGACATTTTCCAAAGCATCTCAGAGACACATGGAGTTTCTTCTAGCTCCTTCTAGACTATTCTCATAGGAGGGCAACATCTAAAACACCAAATCAGGAGCATGTTTGCTTGAAACTAAATGCTACTGAATTCAGAGTACAGTAATTGGTTTCCTTTTTACTGTACAAAACTATCTGGAGAATGCCAGTATATAAATATTCATAGAATCATAGAATCGTAGAATTGGAAGAGACCGCAAGGGCCATCCAGTCCAACCCCCTGCCATGCAGGAAATCCAAATCAAAGCATCCCCATTGACAGATGGCCACCTAGCCTCTGTTTAAAGACCTCTAAGGAAGGAGTTTCCACTACACTCCGAGGGAGTGTCTTCCACTGTCGAGCAGCCCTTACTGTCAGGAATTTCCTCCTAATGTTGAGGTGGAATCTCTTTTCCTGCAGCTTGGATACATTGCTCCAGGTCCTAGTCTCTGGAGCAGCAGAAAACAAGCTTGCTCCCTCATCAATATGATATCCCTTCAAATATTTAAACAGGGCTATCATATCACCTCTTAACCTTCTCTTCTCCAGATAAATATAAAACAATATGCTTCTGATTGCAACATTACATGGAATTGCTACTTCCTCCTGAATCATCTATTTAGTAGAAGATTAGAAGACTTGTAAAATAACAAACTAGTAAACAGGTTATTTAAAGCAAAAGCTGTTGACTCCAGTGAAATCAATGAAAAAAGCCCCAAAGATGCAGTGGATCCAGAAATTCATGTAAAATATAATTATTTATTAAGAACAGTGGTAATAAGCATTACAATATCTGGACCAATTCGATATAAACTGGGTAGAAGTGGACATGTGAATAAAACATGGCATCAACTGCATTCTGATCTAGAACCCATTTAAAATTCAGACTAGTGAATATAAACATGCTGGCTTCACATTAAGACATGCAGCATATTCAGACTGTATAAGCAGCATTTCATAACTGTGCTTCATGAAAGATTTCCTAAACCATCACAAGTTATAATTACTCTTTCACTCCCTCTTTTGCTCCTTACGAGCCAAGGTAGATGTTCTGTGCCTGTGCAAACCAAAGGTGGATGGTTACAGTTAGAATAAAATGCACATTTTAGATTAACTTTGTTCAAATGGGCAAAATGAGATTATAGTCTATGAAAAGTAGGACAGGGAATAATGCATTTTAATAGAGTAGGGCAAATTAATTCTTGGCGTATTAGCAAGTGAGTTATACAGAAACTGACTGAAATTCTGAGTGCAAAGAGGGAATCTTATCCACTGTGGAACAGAGAATAAAATCTGTTGAAACAATATACTTATAAAGAATGGTCTCTCTGCAAAAACAAGGATTCCCCCCTCATCCCAGAAGGAGAACCAATCTGGTTGTATGGCAGCAGCAAAAAAGCCATCCAAAATAAGTAACAGCAGGCATCTTGGAGGAAATTTTCTCCTGACAGCTTTTTTCCCCTCGAAAAGAAGGGCGGAAAGCAGAAATATTCTTGATGAGGAGGGGAGGGTGGGCACGGGGCACATTCCCCATTTCTCATTTAGTTGAAATGCTTTTCAGTATATGCATATCTCACTACCTTTACCAGGATTATATACTGGCAGGCATTTTGGAATCTAGGGCAAATGGGGGCCAGGTAGCTGTGGCATATTTGGAATTGTGCAAGTCTCTCCTTTTGAAATCATGTACCCATGTTATAATCACTCCCTCTTTTCCTTTATATTTCATTTTCTGCAGAAATGGAAATGGAAATCAACTCATTCCCATTCACAGTTCTGCATCAAGGAACGGGGAAGAAATGATTTTCCCCCATTTCTTTTTCCTACATAAGAGTCAAGTCTGCTTTCCATCTTCAATGCATACATTTTTTTAATGAACAAGATATCTCATTTTATTAAGCCATTGCTTTAGAAGATATCAACCCTTAAACAAAGGGGTTAGTCTGTAAAATCATGGCCAATTCACATAGTATTTTAATGGAACTATGTCTATAAGTCCATTTGTAGAATGTAAAGTCACCCCTCCTAACTCGCAGATCTGAAATCTGCAACCTTGAATATCTGTGGAGGGATGACCTCTGCTATTTTCAATGGTGCACACCCCCAGCGCATACGCACAGGCCATGCACATGGGGGGGCATTCAAGCCTATGGGGCTTCAATACATGTGCGAGCCTCTGTTTGTGTGTGTGTGTGTGGGGGGGGGGGAATCTGGAATGGATCCCCTGCAAAAATGGAGGGCCAACTGTATATACATCTGTGCTCTTGCTGTCTGTCTGTAAAGGAAAGTTTATCGGGAAAAGCCCCACAAGAACAACCTCCATAGAAACTCCTTACAGTGTTCCTTTTCTAAACTTATCTACCTGAAGCTGAACTGCCATGTTGCACAGTCCTTTACAATTGCATCCACTTCAGAATGCCATTTGACAGCTCCTACTCATTTTTTTGATATCTATATATCAGGAAAATGGTTAGATAGAACACTTTCCCCTGATGTTAGTTTTCCACATGCAGAGCTTTTTATGTGAAAGAACATCCAGAACAATTGCAGTCTCAGCTCCATTGGAAATGGCTGGATTTCTGAAAGAACAATTTCTAGCTAACAATTAATGTTTAACAAATAACAACTAATCTTAAAAGTTGCAATTGTAGTATATTAGTCTGGTGTGTGCCCATCCAAGGCCAACTTCTGGATCAATGGTCTATGTGTCTTGTGTAAGCAGGGGGTCCTATGCACATGCCACACACACACACACACACACACACACACACACCCGTTTATGATGAAGTGAGACAATATAACAATGAAGCAATTATTATTACCAGGTGAAAGCCAGGGCAACTGCCAAGAAAAGGGTCACTTCCAGTTACTTTTTTACATTCCAGTCACTTTCAGTTACTTTAAAAATTATTGGGGGCTGTTTTGGAGGAGGGAGAACAATGATTTGTCAAAAAATCATGTCCCTAAATGCCCCCCCCCCACTATTTTTAGTCAATACTTTTCAGCTTGGGGAATAGGGGAGTATAAAAGCTACATAAAAAACAAAACCCCTGAAACACATGAGGTTCGTGGGTTCAACAATTCCCAACCTTGGTCTGAAGCCATGAAGTAAAGCGATGGCATGAAAGATTACTTAAGTTCAACAATACATATTTGACCCCTTTGGCACCCGTTGACTGCTTAGGGATGTAATTCTTCACTAATTTTCCTCTCAAAGTAAGCAACAAGCAATTTTACCCATTTTCCTCCTGCTCTGAGAAAGTCTTCAAAAATTGCCTGTTCGCAGCATGGGACTTATTCTGTGCAAAATTCACATGTTGTTGTTTTGCAGAGGTAAACAGCATGCTATGCACAGAAAATGATATTTTTGTACAGAAATGATATTTTCTGTATAGAAAATGCTGTTTTCTATGCAAATCAATGGCATGCAAATTTTGCACAAAGTAAGACCCAAACTGTGAAGATACTTTGTCAGTCCAAGATTATTGTTGTCAGGGTTTCTCAATGCTAAAAAAAGAGAACATCCCGAGATTCCCCCACATGGCCTTGCTTGATTCTTGAAATTTCCCTTGAAGAAAACAGCATTATGTACTTATTGGAAACTATCCATAAGTTGTACACAGGAACCGTTTCCGTTAGGTACATAGCAGCTAAGATTTAACCATATAGTCTGGGAAAATACCATGTTGTTACAGTAACAGAGAAATAATATTTCATATACAACATACTTTGTCAAGATCACTCTGTGAGTGATACATATTAGACTTCCAACTATTCTGATATGATAAAATGGCATTTTGGCAATTTTCTGACTTTCTTACATGGAGTTCAAAAACACAGAAAGAAACAGAATAAAGTGTTACAGTGTGGGTCATGGTCTAAATACTCTACAGGTGCCAGATCCTGTCCGATCTGGGAAGCCAAGCAGGGTCAGCCAAGGAAAGTACATTGACGAGAGACCTCCAACAAATACTAGGTGCTGTAGATTATATTGCAGAGGAAGGAACTGGGAAAAGCATCCCTGAATATTCCTTGCCTAAGAAAACCCCATGAAATTCATGGGGTTGCCAAAGCTGACAGGTGAGTTGAAGGCAGGTGCACGCACACAGGTGTGCACACGCACAGAGTATATATCAATCTTGGGGTGACATTAACCATAGGGTAGTAAGAACCAGAAACAAAAGCTCATTCTTTTGTGTTCATATCCAAAGGATAAATTGCAAAATCCTAAATTTGACCTGGCTCTTATGATGCAAGCATGTCCCGCACAATACAGTCAGAACCATGGAAACTTTTCCATCAGCAGCATGTGAGAAATAGCCAGCCTTTTAAGGTGCAAATGACAGGGTTGTATCCAGAGATCCCTTGAGTAGTTTCACTCATGGAAATTCCTATTATTATTATTATTATTATTATTATTATTATTATTATTATTAAATTTATTTTCTCCAGCTACATGAGACTCTTGAAAATCTCCTCAGGTTGAATTAGAGGGACCTCCAATATGACATAGAGGATGGGACAGATGGCTGCAGATGTATGGAAATTAGCAAATATCACTTTTCTTCTGTTTTCTTTGAGAGTCAATCTCTGCTGGATCGTTAGACATTCTGTGATCAGCAAGAGATCACCTATTTGTCCTCAGGTTGCACTGGAACTCCTTTCATACTATACAATTGGAGTAATTTGATTCAGCTTTAACTGCCATTATGACATCCTATGGAATTTGGGGGTTTTCAATTTAGGGAAGGGGTTTTTGCATTTTCAGCCAAAAAACTCTAGTGTCTTGACAAACTATAAACCTCAGTATGCAAATGGACGCTGTAGCATCTTTGAAGTAACTGTGAAAAGATGTTGTAAGATAAGCTTTCTTCTGAGGAAGCCAACCTAGTCCTAGTCTACAAAAGTTTATGCTACAACTTCCTTTGCACAGTTCACTCTTAAAGGTGCTGCAAGATCCCTTTGCATATTTCTATTCCAGACTAATAAGGCTATGTCTCTGAATACAAACCCCAGAGTTCCATAGGATCTAGCCATGGTAGTTAAAATGGAATCATGGTGCTATAATAATGTAGCATGGAAAGGCCCTGGATCCAAGCCAATAACATCAGCAGTCCCATAATGTAGCCACTTATTGTTATACAAGGGGCCATGATACATGTTTGCTCCTCCTGCTTGTACACAAATGGTTTATTATTTTTGCAAAGAAACACTGAAGTGTTTGAAGTATAAGTGTGATTAGGACAAAAGTGAGATACAAGTGTCTACAAAATAATGCATGGGATTGGTAAAGAAATAGAACAAGGCTGTGTCACCTCTCTCTGTGAGCTGGAACTCTGATTATGTAAAGTTCTAGATCATAGGCAAAAACTCACTTAGGTTCATCAGGGTACAGGCATTTCCCCACTCCTTGAAAAGTATAGAAAACTCCAAAGAATGAGGTAAGTAGGGAAGGCCCTGTGCAGTCTCTCATGACCTCAGCTTCCATCCCAAAACAGTATCACCCCTCCAAAAAAAACAAAAACAAAAAAAACCTCAAAGGATCACCAGAACAAGCACATTTTCACTTCTGATATCTCAAAATGATATGTATGTGAACAGTATGGTCCTTTGGAGGACCAAGGAGCCCATCTGGGCTCCAGAAGAGCCTACCCCTAGATTAGATGGAGTACTTAGGTTTATCATCATGGCTATAAGAAATTCTCAGGAAGGCAATATATCAATGAAGTAACTGGGAAACAGCAGGAGCCAAATATGGTCTTCATCCTTTGACTGGGAGTTTCCCAGAGACATCTGGTTGACTACCATGGGAAGCCATGATGGTGGACTAGATGAATTCATGGACCAATCCATGAATGCTCAGAAATGGGAATGCAATAATTTGAATCAATGCAAAACTTCAGCAGTTAGGGCACCAGGGGAAACAAACAAACAACCTGGTGTGCTCTTGTGCCTTCAACAGCAACTTGGTGTTCAAAATCAGCAGGCAAAGATTTTCATGCAGTGAAGGTAAGCACAAGGCTGTTCAAATCAGGGTTTTCCACATGTATACTCAGTGAACGGACTGCATGCCCACTGTCCTTATCACTAATGCATCTCATACCTGTCACCCCAACATTGCATATTTAGCAGAAAATCAACAGGAAGCCTCTATAAACGTACAGCTACCTATAGTCACATATAACTATAGATTCTAAGCTTACAGTGGCCGAAGGAACAAGTTGTGCATGGTGCTTAGAAATAAATAACCAACATGCATGTTGTACATGTGTACTTCTCTAACAATACATGGATAATACAGGCACGTCGGATATTGCTTCCTCCATGCTTAAAATATAGGTTTGAAGACAGCTTCTGTGAACAGTCCTATTAGCATGTGTACGTGAAGCAATTTCAGAGGAATGAAGAGGTGATTAAAAAGTTGACAACCATACCAGTGATTTTGTTGCAATCCTATGAATGTGCCACCCTAGAATCCAAACCAATGGGTTTTTGATGTATTTGTTCCTTTTCAATATCTTTGGCCCGGAACAGACGGGCCTTTCATGACGTCCGCATCACGTGCTAGGGTTGCCTCGGGGCAACCCTAGCACGTGATGAGGGCGTAACAATGGTGGCGCTCTATATACATGGGCACCACCATAGTTATGTAAGTGCCATGCAGAGTCCACGCGGCACAGTGCGGCGCTTACATAAGGAGTTACACTGCCGCCACAGCATAAAAAGAACCCACTTTTCAGATTCTTTTTTCACCAGCGGGAAGCTGAACAGTTTGGTGGCTGCAGTTTCCCTCGGGCAGAAAAACAGGTGCCAGCAAGCCACCTTTTTTGGATGTTCTATACCGTGCCAATATTCCTTTATTAGAACTCTTTCATTTTATAGTGGCTACTGTTGGTCAGTATCACTTCTTCACCTCATACTTTAAAGATGTAAAGATCTCCCCTGTTTAATTTTCAACTTTGTTGAATATATATAAATGTTGTTTACACAGAAAGGATGTAAATAGTTTATTAAGAAATGACTGGATCCATGTTATTATGCATGCAAAACTGTCAATACCTGGCTTAATTCAGGCTGTGATCATTCTTATTACTTTGTCATGATACCATTTTTAAATGTAACATATTGTGGTTATTTTAATGAAAGTACATTAAATCAGTATGCATAGGTACTACCATCTACCTGCTATTGTATAAAAAGCACAGTATTTTTTCTATTTTAGATGGCAGCCCTAGTTGGCATTATTCAAACTCTGAGATTAAAAAGAAATGTAAACACAGACACATCTTAGCTACAAGAGAGACCTCTAGTGTGTGCTAGAACATTTTGTGTTGTGCTTCAGGCATAATTAATACACCAAAATCACTGCAGTCATTTTGAATATGTGATATTACATTTCAGTAAGTGTCTCTCAGAGTGAATTAGTTTTAAATGTCCTCCTAAGTGTGCATTTTAACTCAATTGGCATCAGTTTGAAGCTGAGTGGAGACTGGGAAAAAAACAACTTGCCTTCATTCTGAAAGCTTCTGTATTATGTCTGATCACTTTCAGTGATTTGATTTTATAGCTGAATGATCAAAAGGTCAAAAGCATTCTACTTCTTGTGAACAAACCTTTACAACCAGGATCAGAAAGGGTTTGCCTACTTGCAATATTACAAACGTAATAAAGAAAAATCTTACAAAGCTACAGTATTTATTCCATAGAAAGCTATGGTGTATGATCTGAAATGTGTGGCCTCTTTAATGTACTTCAAGACTAGTAATCAACAGATGATTTCTAAAATTAAAGATGACCTGACATTAGGTTTGGGCAACCAAATCTGAAATATTTTCAGTTAGGCTGCCTGAGAATGTGAATTTCAATTGGAAATTCAGGTGGCTCAGTGCTTATTGGTAGAGAAGCAAAATAAAGCTGCTCCAAAATAATCTACATATTGGAGTTCCACATAAATATAATTATAAATTAAACACATTTTAATGATCATTTTAAAAATAACCCCATAAACACCTGTGAGCTCCAAGGATATAGAGAACACTGGTTAAGCAAAAGCAGAAATTGAACAAATCTGCAACTATGATAAACCAGGTTCAACTCCACTAATTTCATCCAGAGTGTGGCATTGTTTAGTTCACTCCAGGCACAACAAGGCAATGGATTAATCATGTCAAAGGCCAAGCTGGTTCTGACTCGATCAACATGTAGGGCAGAGAGTATGAACGAGGGGGAAAAGAGGAAGGTACTGTTGTACTACTGTGTTGGCCACTACTGTGTTGGCCTGGATAGGCCTTGTCTAACCCAGCAAGGATCTTATGTTATGACTAAAAGGCAGATCATTGCTGGGGAAGTATGTATGTCTTATATAATGCTCCTGAGAGTGGCACATGACTTAATTGCTATATATATCCCTTCTCAGCCATGACAATCCATTGGGTGACCTTGAGCAAGTCACAGTCTCTCAAACTCAAAGGGAGGCAAAGGCAAGACCACTCCCGGAACAAATCTTGCCAAGAAAACCCTATGATAGGATTGCCAGAGGGGCCATTCACACTACGTTATACATTGGATTGGAAACTGGTTTATAAGTGGATTGTTCCCACTGGTGCCAGTTTTTGCACACCCGGATCAGGGTTTTGCACACCCGACCCGGGGCAAATCCCCCTCAGCACTGGTTTTCTGACATCAGGGTTTTCTCCATTTCTTTTCGGTAAATCCAGTTGTTCCACAGTGCTGGCCAATGGGAACTTGTCGCCAGTCATGATTGGGCCATTTAGGGGAAGGAATAAAGGTCAGAGGGTGGGCAGTGGGCAGAAGATGCTTCCCCTCTCATGCCAGTCGCTTTGCAAGCGGCTTTTTATTTTTTATTTTCTGATGGAAATTTTCAGATGTCGCCTGGGCCAGTTTGTGTGTGTGTGTGTGTGTGTGTATTTGGCAAATTGATAGAAGATGTGAATGCTTGTGCTAACATTTGCTAATTGCAACCAAAGTAAAAGTTTTGCTTGGATATCACCAGGGCCAGGGTTTTATAGGCAAATTGATATGTGAATGCTTGTGCTAACTGCAGCCAAAATAAAAGTTTTGCTCTGATGTTGCCAGGGCCAGCTTTTTTATATATAATATTGACAAATTGATAGAATATGTGAATGTTGCCGCTAGATTTTTTTAAAAAGTAGGGGAAGCACCCATGCCATTGACAAATAGCTGCAGCAGATACCAGACATGTCACTATTGATGACAGTGGAAATGAATAGGCAAATTATTTTATTGACAACAACGAACGATAAGGAGGTGCCATCTTTTACCACTACTTTTGAAGTGCGAACATCAAGTAGGGTAAATTGCACCAGGAAGGTTCAATCAGGGTAAAGGGTAGTGGGAACATCCATTCCGGACACATTTGGTATTGGCTTGCCGAATCTGCCCGGATCTACCTAGGGCAAAAGCGCCAGTGTGAAAGGGGCCTTAGGGTCACCATAAGGTGGACATTACTTTAAGGCACACAACAACAACAAGAAGTCAGGAACAACTTGAAGGCACAAAACAACAACAAATACCACTGTGGAGGAGTGGTTCTTTCTCCCCCTTCCTTAAATTTCACATTGTGTTTCTATTTCCTGTGAGTGAGCCATTGGGAATGGATGATGAGTGTCATTTATGAATGTCATTTAACTGTTCATTCACATTATACAAATATTTTTTCCATGCATATCTGCCTAATCTTTGCTGCTTGAGGTGGCTGTTGGGGACACAGAGATACACACTCAGAAATAAGTTGCCTTTTGCTGATTTTGGACTTGCTTTGTAGTGAACTGGTGTATGATGGAGCTGTAAAAATCTTTAATAGTGCCAATATTCTGGAGGAGGGACCCCCAACCTCAAGTAATACACAATCAGATTGTGTAACAAATAATTATCCATGGCTGTTGTTATGTGCTTTCAAGTCATTTCTGACTTATGGCAACCTAGGGTGAACCTATAATAGCATTTTCTTGGCAGGTTTCTTCAGAGGGAGTTTGTCATTGCAATCCTTCGAGGCTGAAATAGTGTGACTTGGCCAAGGTCACCCAGTGGGTTTACATGGTTGAGTTGGGATTCAAACCCTGGTCTCCAGAGTCGTAGTCCAGCACTTAAACCACTGTGCCACGGTGGCTCTCTAATCATCCATCATCATTATCTTTATTTATATTCCACTTTCAACCCCCCCCCCCCCCAAGATTAAAGATAGGCATACAAATTTCAATAAATGCAATACTGTATAGTTAAAACATATAAATGGTCAACATTAACATGACACTAAACTATCCATAACAGTAAAATCAATTTAAAACATGCAGTTACAAATAATCAAAAGCAGTGTAAAAATTGTATGGCAAAAAACAATACAACATCCTTTTAAAAATTCAATTCTCAAACAGCCATTAAAAGCCATTCCTTTCAAAAATTCAATTCGTAAACACATACTGGCAGAGGGATAGTAAGGAGGTAGCCAACTTGGCATTCCTAGGGCAACCATGACAAGGTCCTCTCCTGCAACCCTACCAGATGGGCCTCTGAAAGGAAGAGAAAGGCCTTTCTTGAGGATCTCAGGGACTGGGCAGCTCTTATGGTTCCATCCAGAGTAGAGCCATTGAGTAATTTGGATTTATCTATGTGTTGATTCACCAGACACAAGTAGACCACAAGTTGAACATGAGTGAACAGTGCGATGCAGCAGCTAAAAAGGCCAATGCAATTTTAGGCTGCATCAATAAAAGTATAGTGTCTAGATCAAAAGAAGTAATAGTACTACTATATTCTGCTCTGGTCAGGCCCCACCTGGAATATTGTGTCCAGTTCTGGGCACCACAATTTAAAAAGGACATTGAGAAACTGGAGCGTGTCCAAAGGAGGGTGACTAAAATGGTGAAGGGTCTGGAAACCATGCCCTATGAGGAACGACTTAGGGAGCTGGGGAAGTTAGTAATAGCAAGGAAGAGGCCAGGATATGAAACAATTTGGTGTGTGAATGTCAGTTCTGATACTAGGGATATGCTCAGACACACCTGGCTTTGCATTCTGTGTCCAACCTCAGTTGGCGGAACTTGTGATTTTTTTTAAAAAAATGAACCCCGTAAGCCTGCAGGTAGTAGTGTCTCTGATATCTATAGCAAGAGTATGAAGCACATGACTAGTGGGCAACATGCCAGTATGGCTAACAGTGGCCAGTTGACACCATGTGGCTACCCTGACAGCTTTGGGGCCCATTCTACTCGCATCCTACCTAGAAACATTTTCAGCTAAAAAGGAGCAACAATTCTGCTTTACAAAACACAGCCGATATTGTTTTGCCTGAAAGCCTCCCCCCCCAAAAGGGATTTTACAAAACAAGACATGAACTTCTGGCTACCTTCCATTTCATTTGTTAGAAATAGAGCCAGTAGTTTTTGTAGTCTAGATTTTTTAACTTTCTCAAGCTCTGCTTTCAACACAGTATAGTACTCTTTCCTTTTCATATGCTATTTTAGATTTGCCCACATTCAGGAGAAGTTGCCATCTGGGCTTGCAAGTTTATTTTTCAGACTACAATCTAGTAGCTGGGGGATTCTAGGAGATGTAGTACAATTTTTTTTAATTGTTCCAAGCTCTGGTTAGAACTGATTCATAAATCAGTTCATCGACCTAACAGCCTGTGCCTGTCCATATTTACTCAAGAGGAAGTCCCATAAACTTTAATAGGAGTTAGTCTAAAGTAAGTCTGCTCAGACTTGCAGCCTTAGGTTTAATGCACACTAAAAGCAACTCTTTTACACTAGATGGATAAGGATGTAAACAAACGTTTGCTGTTCATTCCTTTAAAAACCATATTTTACTCATATTAGGAAATGTTCATCTCCTTCCACCCTCCGCTACATTTGTATTTGTTTTTCCACTTTCAAAGTAGGACTCTTAAGGAGTCTAACTGCTGAGAAGGTAAAAGCCATTTTCCTCATTTTTTAATTTGCTCAAACAATCCAAGCATGCTTGGTACCCAGAGGGTATGCTCAAATAAACTTGTATGTGTCTGCCAGCTTTGTTGATTGAAACCAGAAGGCGAACATTTCTTAGGGAATGGTGATGTTAAAGGAAAAGGGGAAAAAAAGCACACCAAACTGTTCTCTTTCTTTTAACAGAAAAAGAAAAGCTAAAGCAGAAATCAAACAAGCAACCTTATAGGAATGGAGCAAGTTTACATACACTGAGAAGAGAATGTGGTTGGGATTTTCAACTAAACCACTATTTGTATTCATTAACTTTTGCCCACTGTATTGGCCCGCTTAGACAAAGGAGAAGCCAGAGCCATGGGGATCTGGGACACTCCTGCTTCCTTCTCCATTTTCTTTGAGCAATAACCTCTACTAGGGCTTCTAATACTAAATGTGCATCCTCACCCTGCTAACATCATTATGGAGTTGATCACACAGGAGGAATTTCTCTCAATTTCGAATGAAAAGAAAGTGGGGCCAGAATGCAGTCACGTGAATTCACTAGTTCAGTGAATTTACGTGAATTCGAATTGCGTTCGAACTGACTTCCCATTGCCCGACAATAGCTTGCCATTGCCTGAAATTGTGTGTGCTAGTCTATCATGCAATAATGTGAAACTCCATGATTGCGTTCAGACTGACTTCCCATTGCCCGAAATTGCGTGTGGTAGTCTGTCACGCAATAACGTTAAACCCCATGATTGCGTTCGGATTGCCATTGGATTATACTTACAATTTCCCTTGTCTGATAAACTCCTTATAGACTCCCCCATCTGATAGATAAGGTAAATCTAGAGGTAAATCCATACTGCACAGTTATAGTACTTTGATACCACTAACTGTGTGGTTCCAGCCTGTGGAAACCTGGGATTTGTTGTCTGGGGACAGACTAAAATTTTCTCATATGTTTCAGCCAAAATGGTGAAAAGTCAGGAAACCATGTCCTTTGAGGGGCAGTTGAGGGAGCTGGGATGTTTTGTGTGGAGAAGAGAACTTTAGGAGGTGATAGGATAGCCCTATTTAAATATATGAAGAGATGCTGTATTGAGGATGGAGCATGTTTAGAAGCAGAGCCCTCCCTCCAGTCCATCTGCCTTGGTCCAGGCCTCAGAGGGAGAGAAGAATGCTGGACCTGATCCCCTCCCCCCTCACCATTCCCTTCTCCTTTTGTGTCGTGTCTTTTAGACTGTAAGCCTGAAGGCAGGGAACTGTCTGATTAAAAATAATAAATGTAAGCCGCCCTGAGAGCCATTAGGGCTGAAGGGCGGGATATAAATACCTAAATAAATAAATAAATATAAATGTTTGTTTTCTGCTGCTCCAGAGAATAGGACATGGAGCAATGGATGCAAACTATAGGAAAAGAGATTCCACCTCAACATTAGAAGGAACTTCCTGACTGTTCAAGAGTGGAAAACACTCCCTCAGAGGGTGGTGGAGTCTCCTTCTTTGGAGGTTTTTCAACAGAGACTGGATGGCCATCTGCCAGGGGTGCTTTGATTGTGAGATCCTGCATGGCAGAATGGGGTTGGACTGGATGGTCCTTGAGGTCTCTTCCAACTCTAGGATTCTATGATTCCTGGAACTTCAGTACAGCACTTTTTGGCAGAGAACCCTAAGTACACCGTGAAACTATAAATCCCAGGATGCTGTAGATGGAGCCATTGCAGTTAAAGTGGGGTCAAAGAACAATCACCGCGTAGAGTGAAAGCACCCTAATTTAAAAAAAATAAGATCCCAAATAACACTTGATTGGAAGGGAATTCCCCAGCATCTTCTCAGAAATCACTAGACACCAGCCTTGGATGGTTTACTCCCTTACTCATACAGACCCCTAAAACTGAAGCTGTACTGTCCCTTGCTCATAGGTTCTGGACCCATGCTTGGGAAACAAATGGTGCACTTTCTTTTAAGCCTCAGTTGCACTCACATGTTGATATGCCAGATTTCCATCACATGGTTCATTTCCAGGATGTTCAAGCCTCTGCCCACCCACTCCTTCATGACCATTATTCTAGGCAGGACCAGCTGTTCTTAAGTCTACAGGGACAATGAGCACTTTGCACATGCTCCAGTCCACAAGGAAAATATACACTTTTCACATGCTTATGCTTGCAGGGACAACAAACACTTTGCACATGCTCACTTTGCACATGCTTAAGTCTTCAGGGACAATGGACACTTTGCACATGCTTAAGTCTTCAGGGATAACGGGCACTTTTCACAAGTTTGGTTGGCACATGCTTAAGTCTACAGGGACAACAGACACTTTGCACATGCTCACATTAGGCATGCTTAAGTCTACAGGAACAGGCACCTTGAGCATGCTTAAGTCTTCAGTGATAACAGACACTTTGCACATGTTCAAGTCCACAGGGACAACAGGAATTTTGCACATAGTTCAAGTCCACAGGGACAAGGGCCACTTGGCACATAGTTAAGTCCCCAGGGATAACGGGCACTTTGCACCTGCTCAAGTCCACAGGGACAAGGGCCACTTTGCGCCTGCTCAAATCCGCGAGGATAAGGGGCCCTCCTTTGCCCCTCTCCTTTCCCGAGCAGCCTGGCTCCCTCAGAGCCAGGCCTGGAGCCCCCTCACTCAGGGGACGTCACTCCTCCCCAGCCTCGGTGGGAGTTCCTTGGACGGCCCCGGTGCCGCCGCCGTTCAACGCCTGGCTGGGGACCGTGGCTGCGTCGGCGCCCCATCCTCCTCCTCCAGGAGCAGCAGGAGCAGCACAAGGCGGGAAGGAGGCGCAAAGGGCGGCGGAGGGGAGCCCGAAGGCACCGTCGGAGGAGCCCGGCCAACAAGGGAGGCCGAAGAAGGGACCGGCGCGTAAAAGGGGGACTGCCTTCTTTTCCAGAGGCGGGCTTTCGGGAGAGACTTTGGGGAGGAGCAGGCGTCCGTTTTGACGCCAGTTTAGCGGGCACGGCTCCCTGCTCTGGCATTCTGGGAATTGCAGTTGGTTGTGGCACCAGAGCGGAGCAATTCCCCGAATGCCAGAAGCATGTGAGGTCCGTGCCCGCTAAACTTGGATATTTATCCATTCTGGAGCTTTCCTGAGAGAGGAAACGAGGCGGCGGCCTCTTGGCTCCTTCAAAAACCACACACACCACAACCACACAACACACACACCCACCACACACACACACCCTGAGGTTTCCTCCCGCCGCATCATGGCGCCTCTCTGGCAGCCGGCTGAGGAGAGGAGGGGGAGAATAATACTGGACTAGCCAGCCCTTTCTCTTCCTTTCTAGCGGACATTTCTCCTCAGGGGAGGAAAGGGGAGCCTGAGACACAGACACAACCCCCCCCCCCCTCAAGGGGAGGCATGGGGAAAGGGGCGCATGGCGGCAAGGCGGCGAGTGAGGGATAAAGGAGGAGAGAAGGAGAAGGAAGAGCAGCAGCCTTGGTTCCCCATTGAGTAGCCATCTGGGGCTCTCCAGGAGGAGCACTGAGCCGCCTCGCCCTCCATCCCGGGCTGTGGGAGCTTCTCCATCCCGGTGTCTCTCCCCCTTCCCTTCCCTTTCCAGGCGGGTTTGGGGCGCTTGGCACATGCGTACACGCCACTTGCGCCCAGACGAGTCCCCTTTTTCTGAGGAAATATGTAACAACATTCACAAACCCCTTACCTGAAACATTGAAGCCACAATGTGTGTGTGTTCGCGCCTTTTATCCTCCTCTCTCTCCTTCTCCTTCGCAAAGTCCTTTCCTCTTCTTCCTTTCCTTCCTTCTTTTCTTTTTTCTTCTTCTTTCCTCCCCTCTTTCTTCTTTTCCGCGAGCTTTCCCTCGTCTCTTTCTCTCCAGCGCTCCGCTCCCTTCGCTACACCAGAGAGCAATGCGATCGCTTGGCGAAGGTAGACAGAGCAAAATACAGAGAGAGAGAAGAGTTGCTCGGGGGGCTTTGAAAGCCCCTCAAGGCAAGGATCAGGATACAATTAGCTCATGTCTCTCTCTCTCTCTTTCTCTCCCTCTCGCTCCATCCCTCCCTCCAGTCGAAATCAATCTCCAAAAGAAGAAGAAGAAGAATCATATATATATTTTAAATTAAATTAACGGATCGCAGGGCATTGATCGCCTTGCGGAAAACATAGAAATATTATATATACATATATATATGTATGTATGTATGTATGTATAGCGTGTCATTTCCCCCCCTCTTCGGGTTTATTTTGTTTTTTCTTCCCTTTTTGGTGGAAAAAACAGACTCATTCCAGCCTCTAACTTGCTTTTCTTTTTTTCTTTTTCTTCTTTTTGCTTTTGCTCTCCTCTTGCACAGAAAAGCTGATTTTAATCGTTGTGATTAGTTTTGATGTAACGTTTCCGCGGGCGGTTTCTGCAAATGGATGGCGTGTTTCTTTGCCAGGAGAGAAGGGGGGAAGAAAGCAGCAGATGATGATAATTATAAGGATTGTTTGGTTGTTTCCTTTCCTTTCTCTTCTTTTTTTTTAATATTCCTCCCCCATTTTTTTTTTGGCTTTTGTTTTTAAAAATGGCATTGAGATCATCAGACACTTTCCCAAGTTGACCTAAGTTTGCCAGTTGAGTTGCAGCCACACTGGAGAAATAACCCGGTTTGGCACCGCTTTAAGTCTTTGTCTGGTTCTTTGCTATGGAATTCTGGGAGTTGGAGTTTGTTTAGCCTGGAGAAGAGGAGGTGAAGAGGTGATATGATAGCCCTGTTTCAAAACTTGAAGCAATGCCATATTGAGGAGAGAGCGAGCTTGTTTTCTGCTGCTCCAGAGAACAGGACCCAGAACAATGGATGCAAGCTACAGGAAAAGAGATTCCACCTCAACATTAGGAGGAACTTCCTGACAGTAAGGACTGATAGACATTGGAATGCACTCCCTGGGAGGGTGACAGAGTCTCCTTCCTTGGAGGTCTTTAAACAGAGGCTGGATGGCCATCTGTCAATTGGGATGCTTTGACTGAGAGTTCCTGCATGGCAGAATGGGGTTGGACTGGATCAGGGCCCTTGCGGTCTCTTCCAACTCTAGGATTCTATGATATTTTTTAAAAAAAACATCAAGAATGAAAAAGCAAACATAAAACCCCAGGAATTTACCGTGAAACCCTTGTCCAGTTCTGTCGGCGATGCTTTGATCTGGATTTCCTGCATGGCAGAATGGGGTTGGACTGGATGGCCCTTGCGGTCTCTTCCAACTCTATGATTCTATGATTCAGTTTCCCAATTATCTAATTAAAATGAATACAGCAAGAGCAACAACAGCCCTCCTCCTTGTCCATCGGAACTGGTGCATTTGGACCTGCTCTCTCCCTGCGCTCCTGACTCAGAAGTAGCTCCATTTGTTTGACTAGGTCTCCTCGAGGGCAAAGGAGACTTAAATGACTTGGTAGGAGAAAGTAATACCATGGCTTCAAAGTCCATATGTATATGTATATGGCTCTGTTCTCTACAGCACTGACAACATTCACATGTGGCCAAAAGAGGGTATGCATAGATACAATTTTTATGGTATTTTAGACATGACAGGGGACATTGATTTTAATTAATTAATTAATTAATTTCTATCCCTCCTTTCTCCCTCAAGGCACCCAAGATGGCTCACAGATCATACCTACCTTAGTGTCTGGAGGATTAACTTGGGAAATAAAAACCTGGTCATGATGACACCATCCCCTGGACAGTCCCCTGTTTTCATGTACACTGATTCTCTTTGGTGGTTACAGGAGAGGTGCGTTGGACATACTTTCCCAAAGGTATGGCCCCCCCCACACACATTGTAATATATGAATCTACACAGTAGGATGACAAGTGTAGTCCAACAAATCTGTGAGGATCTGACTGTATCTGTATACCATTCACCCCTGTGCCATCTACACATATAAATAGGCTTAGAATGAGCAAGTAAGACTGTGGTAGAGACATATCTTCCCTTTGGAAAAAAACAAGATATTAAATGTATTTAGAGTCAAGACAGACATCTCAATAGATTCAGGCTGAGGCTTAGTTGCCAGGCTGAAAACCAGAGAAGGGTTTTGTAGCTTTGCAATAGAGGGGATTTTAGCAGGTGTTTCTTGTTACTTGGTTGTGTGACAAGCAATACTTGCTGGAATTCTTTCTTTGACATTGTCATTTAAGGTACAGTTTTCAGTCATAGTGGTTTGAGGGCTGGATGATGACGGGAGACCAGGGTTCAGTTCCCAACTCAGCCATGAAACCTACTGGGTGACCTTGGGGAAGTCACAAACTCTCAGCCTCAGGGGAAGGCAATGGCAAACCTCTTGCAAAGATTGATAGATTCACCTTAGGGTCACCATAAGGAAATGAGTTGAAGGCACACAACAACAAACAACAAAATCCTATTCAGGCTTAAGTCATTTGGGCCTTGAGGATATGAAGGGAAGAGCCAACATTATGGACAATGCTAGTCTTTATCTTAGAAGTTGGTGGTTCATGAAATCATTTGTAATATCTTTAATCATTTACATTCTTCTGGTAACCCAAACTTGACTTCAAAGTCAAGGATGTTCAACAACGAGTCCTAAAAAAATCAAACAGAAAGTCTAATTCCATACTGTGTTATTATTGAATACTGAGCAAGTAGTAGTAAGCCAGGTGCACTTGGCAGCAAAAAATGCTTTGGCGCATTCAGGCACCAGAACTTACATTATAGTCTGACTTTAAAGACGGTGATTCGGAATGCTTTCCAAACAGTTAAATACAATTAATGGGAAGAAGGCAGAATTCTGACACCTCAAGGCAGGTTTCTGTATCAGAAATATATATATAAATAAAAAATGACTAATGCAATGTCTTCAAGGTGCAATTCACTATAAGTTAGTAAATTTTTCAGAAGGCAGTCTTACAAAAAGTATCGAACTATTTTTTCCAAATATGTCACTCATTGCATATTTGAACACATGCACTTACAGTGGATAATTTATTCAAAGTTGTTTGCTTCAGTATATTGCATCAAAAGAGACATTTGATGAAGGCCCTTAGAGTAATGAAATGATATAAGTCAATCTTCTTGCTGTAAAACTTCCACAGTCTTTGCCATTAGTGTAAAATAAAGCAATGCAATACAGCCAGATCTCAGTGGGAAATCTGTTAAAAGTTTTCAGTGGTAACATCCCTAAATAAATATGCTACTGGAAGGAACCCAAAGGCCATGAAAAAACTCCTGCTGGATGAGATCCCCCAGAATGTGCCCCATGACATTTTCTTGGGCTACAGTTCCCATCTCACCTCACCTTTGGCTATGCCACGATGGCTAGTTGGAGCTGAAGTCCAACATCTGGAGGTATGCTCACTTCTAGTCTATCTAGTCCAACAGCCTGCTTCCTTGAGTAGCTAAGGTGCCTGCAAGATATATGTCCTTCTAAGCTCCCAAATGCTTTAGCCTTTGCTGATAAAGAAGGTGCTTTAAAAAGATTGTTTGGGCTGACCACCTTGTCCACTCTTCTGCAGCAAGTAAGGGTCATCTGTCATTTTATGGTCTAGGCCACATTGGACAGCAACAAAGCAAAAATCCAAAGAAGATTGTTGCAGAGCAAATCCCTCCAGATGACTGAAGAAAGCAGGACAAACTTATCTGCTCCCATGATAGGAGAAAGAAGAGATATAAAACAAACAAACAAAGGTGCTCTCTCAAAGCGGATGGTAAACTTCCTGAATCTGAAGGAGGCAGTCAGGAAAAAAAAATCAGCAAACCCCTTTAGCCAAATTGTTATGAAAGGAAAGTTTGTTGGGGGCAATTACATGCCACACAACATGCTCTCTGTCACTTGTGAGAGATCATCATCTCTTTCTAGAATTCATCACTCACAGCATACCAAATACAACTAAATCCAAAATCCACAAGAGTGTAGTACCTTTATTGGCCAGTCAAAATGCAGAAAATAAATCACGAAAGCTTTTTGTCTTGGCTTCTTTTTTGTTGTCAAAGAAAATCATGATATTTCTGTCACATGTTTCTGGTCCTTCCAGGTATAAATGACATTTTCAGATTATTATTATTATTATTATTATTATTATTACTATTACTATTATTGTTATTACAATACATTTGTATATGTATATAGTCATTAACATGCATGTGAGATATGATTTTCCAGCCTTCACCAACTAGGTGATCTCCAGATGGATTGGATTACAATTTCCATAGCTGGCTACCAGATGTTGGGCATATTCATGCAATATGCCTGGAGGGCAGCAGATTGGGAAGACTGAGTTATGCTGCAATGACTTGTTGAATGTGGGTTGGATCTGATGTCACACAGTCTTGACTACAATATCTGGTTAACCTAGGAATTACTCAGGTGCAAGGTGGCTGGTGAGTAAGGAGGCACAGCATGTGGACTCCAGCTACTGGTCATCTATAGAAGCAGCTTTGTCATGGAATAACTTTTCTCTTCCTAAAACAAGAGTTTGGAAGACTTGCTTATTTGAACTAGAATCCTTTAGCCAGCATGGCTGCTGCTCAGGTATGGTGCTAGAATGACTTTGTTTTCCATGTATTTACTCTTTTAGAAATATAAATGCACCTGAGGAAGTAGACTTAAATGTACAAAAGCTCATGCTGCCAACTTCTTTCTTTCATTTAGTCTCAAAGGTGCTACAAGATCTCTCTACATACTGATTTTACAAACATGGCTGTATCTTTGAATTCTACCTCCTTTGGAAATGGTTACAATAGCTGCTGTGCCTCCTGAGTAGGAAAAAGTTGATGAGGGTTGATAAAGATGAATATTTCAGTCCAGCTCATTTTGCAAATGCTACTATAATTATTTCAGAATTAATTTTATTTCCCAGTGTTAGCTTCATAACTCAGTACTTTTACTTTTTAACTTTGTAAAGTTGTAATCAGGGGCACTTTGCATATGGGGTGAATTATGGAAAACTACATTCCATTCTATATTATTTTGCATTACTGTAGAAGGGGAGGGTGCCCAGAAATTTTACATAAATCTGGATCTTGTTTGTGAATGATCAATATTTGATGGAAAGTGACTGGCTACTTTAATGAGCTCAAACAGAGTGGGGTATTTGTCTTTCAAGCTTTTGATTCACTTCTCATCTGTTTGTAATTATGTTATAAAAATTCAAGATACCCCCTCCTCAATATCATTTTCAATGTTAACAGCAAAAAAAAAAAAAAAAAAAAAAGCTTTTGGGGAAAAAAGATCTTTTAATGCATTCTAATCAAAAGAATTCACTTATTCAAAGGTGTTAGTTTTGATTTAATTATGAATTGTTTTGGGAAGCAGCCATCTAGGCTCTCCTCATGAAGGACTCCCCATCAGCCTAGGCTTCTTTTTATTTTGATCATCCAGGCTAAATGTGCTTTTGAGATCTTAGAGTACTGTGAAGCAGTGATGTTATAACAAACTTCTATAATTTTTTTGTGCCCTGTTTCATTATGGTTTGAGAAATGAGAAATTAAAAATGATCTTTCTTCTGGTTTTCAGAAAGGTGGACTTCCCTCTTCCAGAATGGGGGGCCTTATCTGATCACTCATCTTCATTCCTATCTACCATCCCCACTGAGGGAGAATGGCCTGCTTCAAGGAGAGAATCCATACAATGCTCCTGTTCTGTCCATACATCTACTGTAGAGAGAACTGAAACCAGGTGGTCCTTCCACAATGACAGGTGATCAAGACTATCAGTGCTGATCTGTCCAGCTGCTGCTTTGGAAGAGGGGAGGCAAATCTTGTCATCACAAGCCCCTAAAGGCATCCTGACTGCTCTTCTGGTAGAGGATATTTTGATGTGGCTTTTCAACATATTCAAACTTTTTCTTGCATGTCTTTACTGAAGACCAAACAGTGTACTGTACTACTTCAGCTGCATAGAATGGCCTTAATCCTCCCTCCAGGCCAGTATGTCCTGCTCCCAATCCGTGCAGTGGTGATTGGTGAGTTCCATGTCATTGGGAAAATGAATAAATTCCGGCAGACTTTGGTCCAGACTTTAAAGAGATATCCAAAACAGCTCCTTTTTCTCAAATATGGTCAGTTCCTTGGATAGCTCCTTTAAAGTTTGGATTAAAATCCAGAGTGAATTCACCATCTCAGTGCCATGACAGCCACTCTATCTTAGTTTGGTGGGAATAGGAGCTTTAACTTTTGCACTCCACACCGATCCTGATCTACGCGCGCACACACACACACACAACAATCTGCATTGCTCCCCAAAAGGGCCAACTTATTTCAATGGGGCATTTACCATATACTATCTTTTGGCCTAGGTTAATCCATTGATGGCATATATTGTTTATGGCTTTCTACGTCTGCATCAGAGGTAAGTGTACCTCTCAGAGTCTTAACAAGTTGGAACTAATACCTTCTTGTGGTTATGGATGAGAATAGTCTCTTATGTGAGAGGTGGATACCACCATTCTACAAATGATCATAATAAATTTTTTGTCATGTGAGTTTGCTCTGGCTTTTTATGTCCTTTTATTTAACTATATGTACATTTTAAATGTCTGGGGTAAGCTTAAGTCAACTGGGCCTCATTCCCACTGCCTTTTAAACTGGATCGCAAATCGGGTTGAAATGGTTTAAATGACCATGCTTCACACTTGAACTGAATCGCTGAAGTGATTCAGAGAGGGGGCCCCACATGATAGACCCATTTAACCCGAGTCTTTTTGACACTGATTTTTTCCACATCTTTTTGGATAAGTTGATTCTGCGCAACTGTGAACCAGATGCAGATTGGAATCGATTTAAATTTGCCCTTTGGCTGGCTAGAGCAGGTCCATTTTGAATTGATTCATTTGTCAGTGTGAACCACAAGTGGGTTATTTTATTTTATTTTGCAGCAAGAAAATGTGATTAGGGCAAATGTAGTGTGAACCATGCTCTGCTGCCGAACCGATCCATCAATTTGGACCGCAAAGTGATTGATTTGTAAGTGGGAATGCAGCCTAGTCAGAAGGCTCTCCTGCCTGGCTCATATACTTCTCCTCTCAACAAATCTCACCAAACAAATCCTGGCCTGGCCAGCTTAAAAACTGGCCAGATGACAGCATTATATATACATTTTGCCAAAACATCAATTCTTTCAATCTGGTCTTTATTGTAACTCTAACTTTCCAATTCTGCATTAGTTTAGTGTGTCTTAAGTTTGGTTCAAAGGCTTGTACATCATTTGGATTTATGTGACATATGGTTCTAATTAGAGGCTTCAATCACGGTTGGCCCTTGCTAAGTTGGCACCAGAGACAACATAAATTTTGCTGCTCCAACCCCCTCCCCTTTTCAAAGGGAGCAACATGCAGTGACTTTATGGCTTCTTTTGGCAGTGGTGAGCCCAGCACCAAGAATCCTCAGTTACCAAGTGATTTCCCCCAAATAACCACTAACAAAAATTTTTCTTGTTTTAAACAGCAAATGGGTGGAACAGGAAGCTCTGGTAGATGCTGCAAGCTAGCTAATGAAGAGAAGAAAGAGTCCTAGGCGGGAGACTAGGAGTTGGGAACTTCTGTAGCATAATCTAAGTTCCGGGTCTGGATTTGAAAATGATGGTGGTGAGGTTAGTCGGGAGAGTATTAGATTTTGCAGGCCCACAATGTGAGGTAATTGTAGAACATGAATGAATTAATTTTTAGTACTGTATTAAAGTTCCCAGAGTCAGCAGCCATACTGGCTGGGGCATTTTGTGAGCTAAAGTACAAAAAGATAACTTTTCCAATCTCTGGGTAACTGCCTCCTTTCCATTGGTTTAGCTCTGTTTCCTGTGAACTAATAAGGAGTGTGTATAATTTTTGGTCTGTATATAAGTTAAATATTTCATTAGTGATCCTCCTTTTTCAGATGCCAGTGCGTTAAAATAAACTATATTGTATCTGAAGGCAGTTCTATTTGTAGTACAATCTGTCTTGTTTGCAGTTCATCTGGTATAGAACCACTTAGCTTTGCTTTGCTGTCCTATTGCCTGAACCAGAACTGTTCATGAGATACCCAATAATGCAACAGAGAAGCCTTCAGGGCACTATATAAATTTATGTAAGTGTATCTCTTTGTGCCTCCTTCGGGTGTTAGAACCTCTCAGCTTAGCTAACCATAAAAACGACTGCTATATAATAGTAATATAGGTGCAGAAAAATAATAAAAATGTTTTTCTTTTAAAAAACTAGTTCAAAAAGCATGATCTTAATTATGTATCTATATCTATATATCAATATTACTTTCAATTTTCTTAAACACAGCAATAAGGAGGATGGAAGGTTTATATTGTATTTCTCAGCCAACATAAGGCTTATGAACAATTAACAGCAAATGCACAAATCAGGCATATGAATCTCAATAAAGAACATTCTGTTGTAACCAAAGTAGCAGTTCAGTAGAATAAAAGAAAGAAAAGCAAGTAAATAGAGCCAGGCAGTTCAAGTTCAACAAATACAGAGATAAGCCTGGCTTTTGAAGTATACAAAATGCAGGATCACATGAAGCTGATTGTTTTTTTTGTGAACAAAACAAGAGTGATGGATTTTGGTTCACTGTATCAAGATAGAACAAGTACGAAAACTATGGTTATAGAGTATGCCTTTGGTATGGAAAAAGGAAGACATTACTGACACAGAATTGTCAGAAACAACCTCATACTAAAACAGGTGTCCAAACCCTTTTTGGTCCTGAGAGCTGCATCCAATATAAATGAAGCTGCTATTGTTAGTTGGTGGGGGATTGGACACTCAACATTTTCATGCACTCAGACAAGTATCCATATATACATGACTCAGAGGTGTAGAAGGCTGTGGAAGCTCTGAGCAGTGGGCTATAACCTTATTCCTATCTCTCCAATCCTGTAGTCAAGATTGCTGGGGACAAAGAGAGGCTACTTTGAAGACACTCCTGTAAATTGCTGATTTGCCACTGGCTTTAGTAATGTGGAAGCTGCAATCCTAGATTTTTTGGGAGGAGGTTGAAGCATTGATGGTGTTGTGGAAGGCCCAACATGGAAAACCGAGTGTAGTTTGTAACACAAAAGTCACTCGCTCCAGACTAAAAGTCTGCTCCCTTGGATTGCCTGGGTGGAAGATATAATTTGAACTCACTGAAGAAAGGAGAAGAAATCTAGATCTACCATTAGGTAAATATATGAAAAAAAATATTTAGGATAAAGAAGAATAATGCAAAGCAGCAATCACAGATACAGTATTCCAACTATAAATAAAGTCCTTCAAATATGACAAGCACACATTACATAGTTGAACAGAACACTGAATTTCAAAGCATTTACAGACTTACATCTAAAGCTGAGGATTGAAAAGAGTACATATTTGAAGATCTGATGAGATGTTACCAGGGATATACATTCAGGATGAAAGTTTACAAAAAGGGAAACAGAATGGGACTCGGTTAAAAGATACTGGATTAAAACATGTGACATAAAAGAAGAATTACTGTACTAATCTCTTAAGTAAAAATTAATTTTATGCTTCTTATATTCATTTACTGAAGATAACAAGGAAGAATAATATATAATAAGGAAACAATATTGGTTTTGTTAGGAAATACGCGTATATGTGTATGTGTATATGTGGATGGTTGGAAATATGAAATGTCTCAAACAATGTGTAAATATTACAATGTATCGATGATGAATATGTAGGACACACTTTGTAAATATGGAAAATATGGAAACTAATAAAAAATATCAGAAAAAAAGAAAGTTTACCTGTTTATAGGAATCTGAAGGTAGACTGTTGTTTTGTCTGTTGGTGAGACAAGTTCCATGTCTGATTATAGTGTTGCCAATTTCCAGGGAATTCACCGGATTCTGGGGAATTTAATTAATTTCTTTCTGGGGATTTTGTTTGAATAATAATAATAATAATAATAAATATTGGGGAATTCTGGGGATTTTGGATTTTGGTAAAACATTCCGGAGAATATCTTTGAGGCTTGTTGGCAACACTGATTATGAGACTACTTATCTAATATCTTTCTACCACCATTATAAAAAGCTATGCAGTTCTGGGCAGCTATCTTAAATGTGGGAGAATGTAACTTCTGTATGTTCCTTCAGAAACAAAGCCTAAGGTGTATGTTCACTGAAGCATCAAAGTGGGGGTGTCAGATCACTGATGGTCAGACTATAGCGATTGGTTACATTGTTGAATCTTTATTCTGAAACAAAACTCAAGACATATGCTTTCTGAGGCTTCACAGTGTGGGTATAAAATTGCAGACCTTCCAGTGGTGCTGGACATCTACAGAATATAAGGATTGACCACAACAGTGCAGATCAGGAGTTGAAGCTGTTCATTTCACGAGCTCCATGTGATTGCAATGTGGTCCTCAGCCACTGTGAACGTCTCATGGTGAAAAAAATGTTCATTGTAAAAACAGCTGATGTCAGAAATCTCTAGGAGGGAGTATTGGCCATTTAAAGATTATTTTAAACACACACACACACAACAGCCTGTATTATTGCCAGATCTCCAATTTTCAAAAAAAAGGCTTGAGTCTGGCCCACCATGATCTGCTATGTACGTGTGAACATGGCACATGTGTGCCCCGTGGTTCTTCAGTGGCTGCCCAAACCTTGTATAGATGATATGTAGAGAAAAACATTTTAGTTCACATAATGAAGTCATATTCACTTCACTGGGGAATCAAATTGCAAAGTAAACATTTTATGTTGTTGCTATGTGCCTTCAGATGTATTTTGATTTATGGCAACCATATCCTGGGGTTTTCTTGGCAACATTTATTCAGAAGAAGTTTGCCTTTCTCTTGGGCTGACAGAGTGTGAGTCACCCAAATTCACTCAGTGGATTTCTATGGCTAAGTGAGGATTTGAAGCCTAGCATGCTTATCCAACACTCAGTCCACTACATCATGCATACTCATGGCCTACTGTAAAATGGTAAGATCAAGGAGCATGGATTCAACCATCCATGTTTTGAAAATATTCAAAAAATATAAATTTCCAAAAGTACATCTTGATTTTGCCATTTTATGTAAGAGAGACCATTTTACTATGCTACTGTATTTAATGGAAACTGAGCATCCATGGATTTTTGTATCCATGGGGGATCCTGAAACCAACCCCCAACAGATACCAAGAACCCAGTGTACTGGCTAATAGTTGCAAGAAAGAGAAAGAATGGCGAAGGGACATAGATTACTTTTTTGTTTTAAAAAATATGGTTTTCCTTTCACTTTGGTCATTGGTTACAGGGGTGTTTTTGTCTGTTCATGTTTTTAATTGTACCTATTTCAAATTTTTATGAACCTTAGATTCCAGTTGTGGGGATATAAGTCAAGTAAAACAGATAAATAAATCAACATTTGCCTAGATAACCAATAGACTTTTATATGTTTTTACTTATAGTTGCTTCCAGGGAAGGCTTCTTTCTCTTGGGCATCAAAGTAATTGCAGTTCAGTGTCAGGAGCTGTTTATGTGACATCTAACCATTAGTCTAAACAGTTCACCCTGATCTTTCTGTGTAGAGCTCACTCTGGTCTTTCTTAGTTGCACTCCCCAACAAGTCCCTTCATCATGAAGACACCAAACATTGAAACCTGTACATATCAACCACTGAGCAATGACATTTTTCCTGATACATCTTTCTGTTATTAAAAACTATTAATCTGGTATTTTTTAAATCATGTTTTTCTTAATCTCTCATAAACCTACATCTTTTTATTCCTTAACAGTTTGGGATTTATTCTTTAGTTATATTTATTTTATTTTGTGCAATGGTATAGCCACCATCTGCTCCTTTAATATGGTACTCTTAAATAGCTAGAGGCAGATTGCCTGGATTTAACTCTCTCTCTCTCTCTCCCTCTCCCTCTCTCTCTCCCTTAAACTTTGCCCTTGAGATTGCTAACTAATTTGCTTCTTCCTACATCTTGATCTTTAAGAGTATAGAACTCCCTTACCAAGAACTCCACTGAAAAAGTCCCGGTGATGTTAATGAATCAAGCAATTCTCTGCATCTCTGCTCAGATTTCAGTCCCATCGAGATCAATAAGACTTATTCCAAAGCAGCCATGCATAGGAAAGCAGCCTTTAAAAAATGTATTTTTGTATCTAACTTAGGATACTGACCATGCTTTCCAAATGATCCTTTTACAATGAAGATGTATCCCCACCACCACACTTCTTTTGAAATTCTAAAACAGCCTTAGGCTGATGCAATCTCGAGTAGAGGACTGATGGACAGAGTCTGCTTAACCTTTTCCCCTCTGGCTGTTTTTCATCTTAAAATTACACATCCAAACTGGCATGGCCATATTTTTCCAGAGCTTTGGGAGACTTATTTATGCTATAATTCCCAGAATCTTCCAGCTAATATGACCACTGGGCACGCTTGTTCAAGAGGCTAAAAACCATAGTGAAAAAAGGATCCCCCCCCCAGGTTCTGCCCCTGCTGCCGTATTGAAATTTTTTGAATATATAACAACTTGTAAGAGAGTTGTGCAGAAAGTGATATAGGCTCCTCCCTATTATTTTGCATTGTTGATGCTCCTTCCCTCACTACTGTACTTATATTTTCTAATTTGCATCTATTCGTTTCATATTATTTAATGTGTGCTAAAAGCCAAATATTTAAGATTTTTCATATCAACAAATGTTGAAGTTAAACAGCAGATTGAAACATTATTCCAATGTGTTTGTAAATTGAAATCTTGGTCTCATTAGCATGCTGGAAAAAATTGGTCATTGAAAATGGATTAACTAACTCTTCTCATGATCAGTGAACCTAGACAGCTCAGATCTACAGTCCTGCAAAGTCTACTTGCCACAGTGTACTAGCTCAGATTTAATAAATTATAATAAAACTGTGAAACAGTTTCACATTGTGCTATAAAAATGGTATTTTGTTATTAGCTACTCAGGAAATTTCCAGAGTTCCATTTTGCTGGTGCTTCTTCTGATGGCCTGAAAGGAGTTTTCATATAGGTAGATATTTTGTGAGACTATATTGTCCAATGGTTATGGTTTCTTCTTGGAAGTTCACTGCCAATGCTCCTTGACATCAAACCTCCCCCATTATTTTTGTAAGTCTCTTGGAGTACAAAATAAGTTGATTGAAAACTAAAGTGAATGAAAAGGAAGAGAGGAAAGAATGGGAGTGAGCATAACTTGGTGGTAAAATATACACTTTTACATGTACATAGTCACAGGTTCTGAAGAATTAAAATCAGAAGACAACTAGGGCTTGGAAGGGCAGCTATTAAGGAACTAGACAAGTTCCTGAAATGTAAAGATGTGTCATTGAATACTGCCCATGCCATTTTATTTCTCATTTCTATTTACAGTTGTGAAAGTTGGACAATGAAGAAAGCTGATAGGAAGAAAATCAACTCATTTGAAATGTGGTGTTGGAGGTGAGTTCTACAGATACTATGGACTGCTAAAAAGTCCAATAAATGGGTCCTAGAGCAAATCAAGTCTGAATTCTCCTTAGAAACCAAAATAACTACAGTCATTCTTTGGACATATCATGACAAGACATGATTCCCTAGAAAAGACAACAATGTTTCTACAAAGGCAGAAGACAGTGGGAAAAGAGGAAGTCCATGTTGCAGGTGGATAGTCTCTCATACATAGGATCACCATAAATGGAAGTTGACTTGATGATAGTTAACAACAACAGCACAGATTCATTCCCTGGCTTCTTCATGTCAGAGGGTTTCAGGTTGAAAGGCCAGAAAGATAATTATGTATGTGTGCAATTATATAATTAATTAACTTATATAAGTGTATGTGTGTGCAATTATATTATTAATTAAACATACATAGTTTATTAAATTATATATATAAATTAAATACTTTAGTTGGGGCATGATTTTCAAAGTGTACTAGGAAGGAGACTGATTGTGAGATCTGGAATTCTTCAGACCAATTTTCCACAAAGAAAACTCATTCCAAAAGAAAGAAGTTTATTGAAGAACTAAGGCAGAAACAATCCATTGACATGTTTTTGCAGAATCTGAAGTCCACAGGGGAAAAAAAGTCACACTTTTAACTCATGGTTCCCCCCAGCCCCTCCTTTTTCCAGCCCAGTTCTATTCCCTCACCACACACACCTGGCCATGGCAACCAAGACTTTCCCAAGCCAGCAGCCTTGGATGCCAGACAATTCACAGGCCTTTTCACTAACATTCCAAAATGCCTGTCTAGGCCCCTTCTGAGCCTTTTCTAGCAACTACCAGCTACTAACTTTTCTATTCTCTATCCCACCCCCTCCCACCTATAACACTTTTAGACAGAACAGTTATGCATACAGTTATATAGGTTTAATACACAGGAATAACCATTATAACTGAACCCAAATGACTGGTTCTGACACTGATACAGCTGAATGTCTTTATACATTTTGCCTAGTTTGGGAGAGCCAGTGTTCTGTAGTGGTTTCAGTGCTGGACTGTGACTCTGGGGAATAGGGTTCAATTCCCCCACTAGAGCATAAAAATACACTGGGCAACCTTGGGCAAAACAGATTCTCTCAGCCTCAGAGGATGGTAATGACAAACCCCCCTGAAGAATCTTACCATGAAAGCCCTTTGACAGGGTTGCCTTAGGGTTGCCATAAGTAAAAAATAATTTGGAGGCACACAACAAGTAGTTTCGGAAAGCTCACAGCTTAGTGGTAGACTATATTTACAGAGGGTCACAGGTTGAATCCCTGCTATCTCCAGACAAGCTATAAAATATTCCTCACTGAATTCCTGGAGAAATTCTGCCTATCAACGAAGCAGGGTGGAAGAATGTGGCTCATTGGCCATATGAAGCGCCCTTAGGTTTCCAGTTCCCTCCAGTCCTCCATAATCCCCATCTGTAACCTTCATTGTTTGGAACAATTTGGAAAGTCTTGGAACAGTTTTGTATCAAGGGAAGTTGAGAAGTGGCACCAGTCACCAAAATCCTTGTGACTGGATGTAGTCCATAGAACTCTGCAATTTGTCCACCCCTCATGTAGGCAAGAGATGAATTAATGGTCTGACTTGATATAACACAGTTTCTGGTGATTCTATTGTTTGCTTGCTCATCTTGCTTAATTGTGTAGCTTTTATATAATAATTGATGATGTTTGGGACGTGAATGTTTTCCATCCATATTATCTTCCATTAGTATCCAGAGTATTTCTCACATTCTGACCAGCTGGTATAGCTCATTAGTTAACAGCCTATGCTCACTCTCTTTTCCCTTTCACTGCTCCTTTATTCCATTTCCTATTACCTGGCTGCTCTGCTCTGTCTAGATTTGGTTACTGTGCCTTTCTTTTTTATCCTACTACCATCAGAAGCTCCAGAGTTGAACAGATTCTCCCAGCTTTAGTAAAAAGGCCACTTCCAGGGAATGCCTAAGTAAGTCTGATTCTGTGAAAGACAATGGCAATCTTGAACATGCTAGTAGATTAATTCCTCCAGGACTTCTTGCTTTAGTGAAGAAACATCAGGAAGAAGCCTGGAGGCTAAATGCCAGAAATTCCAGCATTCTCTGAAATCAGAGGTGCTTGAAAAGATGACAAGAAGAAAAAAAAGATATTCTGCAAACCACACTATGATGATCTGGCAGAAAATTTTATGGTTTTATGGTGGCAAAATGACCTATAAGGTCCACAGTACAATAATTTGGAGATGTATCTTCTTTTTCTTAAAAAAATCTTATTGTTTTATATTTATTGAGTGCGCCTTATTATTTCATTGTTGTTCTACATTATGCTCTCTGGCTCATTAGGTTTATTCTTGTCATATGCAGAAGCACCAACATGATTTGAACTTTGAATCAAATAAACAATTATAGTCCTGTAAGAATAGATAGACAGCGTTGTAGTCCTTGCACCTTCTGATGAATAGGATATTTATATCATCTGTTGTATCCCTATGACTGACCAGATTACTCTAGGTTTAGCTGGAATGCTTGCAGCCGGGAGACAGGTGCTGATAAAATTTTAGAGAGAAAAGAATCTCTTCAAAAATCTTGAGCCATACTTGTGCAAGTTGTTGTTGTTGTTTTTAACTGCCCTCGAGTCGGCACTAACTCATGGAGATGCTATGGGTGAGATATCTCCAAGACTCCCTGTCCTCCATTGCTCTGCTTAGGTGCTGCAGATTCATGCATGACTTCCATGACTGAGTTTAGCTATCTGGCATGCAGCCTTTGGGGCTATACAGCTGCTCCATTACTGGCCAGATTGGTGCCACAGCAACCAACTGCTGCGGCCCCAATCCAGCCTCTAGAGAGCACAAAAAGGAATCTCAAAAAAGGGCTCCTTTTTGTGCCCTCTAAAGCCATGGTGGTGTGGCTTTGTGACATCCTTTTGGTGCTGCCTCATGATGCTGCACACTGTTGAGAAGGGTGCGTGGCACCATGGCATGAAGCCATGGCATCCAGCGTGTGGATGCTGCACTGTGGCTCTGCCTACAGGCTGGCACAAAGTGCCGGTCCATATTACCCCCTTCTCTCTTTCTGTTGCCTTCTGCCTTCCCTAGCATTATTGACTTTTCATGATATGACCAAAGTACGACAGCCCTAATTTCATCATCTTGGCTTACAAGGAGAGTTCAGGCTTAATCTATTCAAGGAACCATTTGTTTGTCTTTTATGCAGTCCACAGTATCCTCAGCACTCTTCTTCAGCACTACATCTCAAATTAACTGATTTTCTTTCTGTTGGCTTTCCTCACTATCCAGCTCTCACATCTGTATATACTGATGGGAACATAATGGCTTGGATGATTTTGACTTTAGTGCTCAGTTGTATATCTTTACACTTTAGGGTCTTGCCTAGTTCTTTCCTGACTGCTCTTCCCATTTGTAGTCTTCTTATTTCTTAACTGCAGTCTCCTTTCTAATCAGTGTTTGATCCAATGTATGGGAAATCTTTGACTATTTTGATTTCCAAATTATCTAGGTTGAATTTATGTAGATCCTCTGTGATTATTTTTTTTTAATGTTCAGCATAAGCCTATCTCTGTACTTTCTTCCTTGACCATTCTTAGTAATTGTTTCAAGTCTATGATGTTTTCTGCTAGTAGTATATAGTCATCCACAAATCTTAGATTGTTCCTTCCTCCTATCTTCCCTTTCTCTTATTCCATATTCTGTTCTAACTCTAGCCTCTTGTTTTAAATACAAATTTTTCATCTGGACTATCAGATGTATTGGCACTCCCATGTCTAAGAGCATTCCATAGCTTTTATGATCTATGCAATCAAAGTCTATAAATCACATGCTGATTTTCTTCTAATTCCTTAGTGCACTCCATTAACCATTGTATATTTGCAATGTGGTCCTTAGTGCCTATTCCTTTTTTGAATCCCAGTTGTACTTTTGGGATTTCTTTCTCCATATATGAATGGAGTCTATGCTGCATAATTTTGAGCATAATTTTGCTTGTGTGAGAAATTAATGCTGTAGTCCTGTAATTGCTGCAGTCTTTTGTGTCTCTCTTTTTGTGGACTGGGATGCATATTTTCCATTTCCAGTCTGTTGGCCACTGTTTTGTTTTCCATATTTGTTGGCATATTTTAATTATCACTAGAGTTATTTCTTTCTGTGTGGATTATAGCAATTCTATTGGAATATCATCTGTTCTTCTTCGTGGTCTCTGCGAATCATACAAATGGGTTTCACTGCGCCTGCGCAGTGCTGCTCGGAACCTACTGGAATCACTGTGCAGAGCTCACTCTGCACAAATTGCAACTTTTTGGCGGTAACTCCGCCCACCCGTTATAAGGCCCCTGCCTTCCCGCTCTTTCCCCAGTTCCTTTTTTCCGCCGCGCTAGCTGCTTCAGAGGAACCTTCGCTTGTTTGACTTGCTTGGAATCACTTTCGTTTTTGACTTCGGACTGTTTTTCGGACCATTCTTTGTCTCCCGCCCCTGGTAACTTCGGACCTTCGGACTCCTTCGACTTTGAGATGCCTGCGGCTTTCAAGAAGTGCGACATTTGCAAGGGCAAGATGCCCGTTCAGGACCCGCACTCCACCTGCTTGCTCTGCCTTGGTCCAAGCCATGACCCAAAGGCCTGCGCACTCTGCAGATCCCTCTCTTCCCAGGCCCGGAAAAACCGTGAGTCCTGGCTTACTTCGGCGATTGCCCTGGGAAAGCTGCAAGAAAGAGGTTCGCGGTCCTCTTCTGTCCCGCCTCTGGGGCCCCCCGCTGCATCCTCTCGAGCAAGTGTCTCCAGCGTGGGATCGGGAAGAGCCACCTTCCCCAGCGTGGTGTGTGTCCCGGCCGGGACCCCTTCCACCACCGCCGATGTGGCCCGTGGCTCTAAACCGCCCAGTGCCACCGACAAACCCTCCAAGCGCCCCCATAAGCTATCGGGGACTGAGGGTACCAAACGGGCCTCCAAGCCAAAGGAGGGAGCGGAGGGCCCCCGTTCGAAGGAGGCTACCAAACCAGACGACCATCTCGCCTCGCCTCCATCCTCCAAGGCATCCAAGGGACCGGGGCCTTCCTCATCAGCGACGGCCGCTGTACTCTTGGATCTCCCTGACAACCCATTCTTCCCTTTGGATGAGACTCCTAAGACTGGGAAGAAGAGGCACCGTGACAAGGCTGATCGTGATTCGGCCTCTAAGAAGGCTAAGTCCTCCAAGGAGAGACCAAAGGACAAAGAGCACTCCCCCTCCAGACGGGTCCGCGCCTCTGCCTTGCCAGCTCCATGCCAGGAGCCAACGTCGGTGGACCAGGGAACCTCGGTCACGGCCCTACCTCCGCCGACCATGGACTTCACCCACGGGACGGGGGATGCCGAACCCCCTCGCTCCCTCGGGCATCGCTCTCCTTCCCATCCCGCAACGGATGATGAAGAGGACTTGCCCCTCACTCAGGAGACCCCGGATCTCTTTTTCGACATGCAGTCGCGCCGCTACTACATGTCCGTGCCGGAAGACAGGGCCATGAGGGAGTTCACCAAGGTGAACCCCCATCCCTCAGACTGAGCCGAACCGGCCAAGTTGGTCCCCAAAGCATCGATCTACGAGAGATTACCTTCTCCATCCCGTAGACGTGACAGGTCGCCGTCTCTACCTCGTAGACGTGAGAGATCGCCGTCCCCAACCCGCAGGCGCTCCCGGTCCTCAGTAGACTTCGCCCGCCCAAGATCCCAGGTCAGGTTGAATGATCCTCTCTCTTCCGATCTGGACTCTGAGGACGAACCGCTGCCGCCTTCAGAGGCGCCCTCGGACGAGGATGTCCTCTCGGGTTCGGCCTCCCCTCAGAGGATGCATAACCCAGAGCCGGCTTCGCCGTCGGACGACGTCAGGGCCTTTACAGAACACGTGGTCAGGATGGCAAGGGCCCTCGACATTCAGCTCGCATCTCCTGAAGACGACGCTGAGGACCCGGTGGAGCGTCGGGTACATGGACGAGTTCCCACTCCACCATGTCTGCCTCTCCTACCTTCTCTCCAGACCATCGTCAAGAAGTCTTGGGACTCTCCGGCCACCCTATCGGCACCCTCCCGCAAGGTCCAGGCGCTCTACAGGGTCGCCCCGGCGAGTTGCTCCTGGTTGGCAGAACACCCCAGGCCGAACTCGGCCATTGTGGAAGGTGCCCAACACAGCTTCGTTCCGAAGCAGGCCACCTCCCCTGTCGACCGAGAGGCAAAGAAGGTGGACGGACTGGCCAAAAAGGCTTATTCGGCATCGGCTCTTGGGATCAAGGCCGCTAATTACACCGCCTGCATGGGGGCCTACATCCAGACCCTCATGGAACGGATCTCCCCCCTGGTTCCGGACATCCCGGATGACATCCAGAGGCAGCTGGTGGAGATCAAAGACGAGGCTCACTCCATCGGAAGCTGGCTAATCACCACTTCCAGGAACATGGTGGACTGCTCCGGAAGGTCCATGTCTGCAGCCATGGCTCTTCGGCGCCACGCATGGCTGAGGGCCTCCGATCTCAATCCCACGGTCAGAGCGGCCATCGAGGACATGCCCCTCGACGGGACTGGCCTCTTCCACGCCGAGACCGACGACCGTCTGAACCGCAAGTTCAGGATGAAGGCGGCGGCCAAGAAGCACGGCATGTCCTCAGCACCGGCTTCTCCGTTCCCGAAGCGACAGCGCCCGTGGCAGCCGCAAGGTCAGTCACAAGGGACCTTCTCCCGGGATCGACAGCCCCAACACCAAGGCTCTCAGAGACAGCGCTTCCCTTCGCAGTCTTCCTCCTCCTCTGGCCGTCGCAACTTCCCGCCTCGGTACCGCAAGTCCCGCCGGCAGGAGACCGACCAGGGGAAGAAGAGAGCCTGAAGGGACGCAGCGCGCTTCGTCCCTTCCTCACCCATCTTTTTTCTGGACATCTTGAGGCCCTATGCTAACACCTGGGCTTCTATAACATCGGACTCGTGGGTTCTTAACATCGTCCGTAGGGGTTATGCCCTCGAGTTCCAAGAGCTCCCTCCAACTGGAGCCTTCATGTCCACTCCCCCCTCGGACACCCTTCTCGACGAAGTGCGCACATTGCTTGCTAAGGGAGCAATCTCCCTTTTACCGCCCGACCAACATCCTCGGGCCTTTTTTTCCAGGTACTTCACTGTACCTAAAACGGATGGGGGCATCAGGCCCATCTTGGACTTGAGACAAGTGAACTTGTTTTTGGACTATCGTCGCTTCCGAATGGTAACCTTGGCCTCCATTCTGCCTCTCCTCCACCAGGGCCTGTGGTTCGCGACTGTCGACCTGAAGGATGCCTATTTCCACATTGGGATCCGGGAGTCCCACAGGAGATTCCTCGCCTTCGCTGTCGGCTCCGCCTCGTACCACTACAACGTGCTTCCGTTCGGCTTGGCCACGGCCCCACGAGTCTTCACGAAGTGCATGGCTCCAGTGGTGTCATACCTCCATCAAAAGGGCTTCATGGTTTTTCCTTACCTGGACGATTGGCTGTTCGCAGCCGAATCTCAGGACGAGTTACAGGAGGCAGTCTCATTCGCCTTGCAGCTCTTCGACTCCCTCGGGCTGGTGGTCAACAGGGAAAAGTCCCACTTCACGCCGACCAGATAGGTCAAGTTCATCGGGGCCATCTTGGACTCCGAGAACTGCCTAGCCTTTCTCCCTCCGGACCGCTTTCGGGCCCTGACGGCATCCCTCAGGCCTTGTATCTCCCACAGAAGGGTAAGGGCCAGAGATGTCCAAGTCGCCCTGGGCCACATGGCATCGACGACATTCGTCACCCCCTGGGCAAGACTGCGTCTTCGCCCGCTCCAATCCTGGTTCCTCTCCGTCTTCTCTCCGCTAGAGGACCCGCCTTCAAAGTGGCTCACGGTACCCAGACCTATAGCCGCTTCCCTCAGATGGTGGCTACACACCTCCAACGTCTGTACCGGGATGCCTTTCCATCAGCCCCAGACACAACTGACGCTGACAACCGATGCATCCCTGGAGGGATGGGGTGCCCACCTGCTCGACCTTGTCGTCAAGGACAGGTGGTCCGCACCAGACAAACTTCTCCACATCAACGCCTTAGAGATGCTCGCAGTGGAGAAGGCCTTGAGGGCGTTCGAGTACGCTGTCGCAGGGAGAGTGGTCCTCCTCAGGACGGACAACACCACCGTGATGTACTACATCAACAAACAAGGTGGCACCAGGTCCAGGTCCCTGCTCAACCTCACGCTCCGCATCTGGGACTGGTGCATTCAGAGATGCATACTCCTCCAGGCGATTCACCTTCCCGGAGAGGACAACGACCTGGCAGACCGCCTCAGCAGGTCTCCAACGGTGTGCCACGAGTGGAGGCTTCATCCCAAGACGGTCAGCGACCTCTTCGATCAGTGGGGAACCCCCCGGATCGATCTCTTTGCGACCAGATGGAACAGCCACTGTCCCCAGTTCTGCTCCAGAAAGCGATTCGACGGATCCCTCGGAGACGCATTCGCTTTCCTCTGGACGGGGGAGCTCCTCTACGCTTTCCCTCCGTTCCCTCTCATCATCAGGGTGGTGTCCAAGATGACAACGGACCGCTCCCAGGCGATCCTGATCACCCCGTGGTGGCCGAGACAACCGTGGTTCGCATCCCTTCTCCACCTCTCCGGGAGATGCTTCCTCCGTCTCGACCCACGTCCGGACCTGCTGTCGACCCAGGACGGACGAATTCTCCACCCGGACATCGAGAGCCTGCCGCTGGTGGCCTGGAGGATCCGGCCCTAACCGCCTTGCCGGAGTCGGTGAGGACGGTGATCCTGGCTGCCAGAAAACCTTCCACCCAGCGCTCTTATGCCCTGAAATGGAGGAGATTTTGCCTCTTCCTAGACCAAAAGGGCTTGTCTCCTGCACAGGTGTCCACTCCAGTGGTGCTGGAGTTTTTGATGGCGCTTTTGGATGGGGGGCTGGCCCTCACATCCATCAAATGCTATTTGTCTGCCATTTGTGCCAAATATCAGTTCGGGGGGAGGGTGTCTTTTTTCAAGGACCCTTTGGTGAAAGGGTTCCTAAAAGGTTGTGCCAACCTATATCCTCCTGTGTTGCTACCAACGCCGGCTTGGAATTTGGAGTCGGTACTGTCCGCTCTCCAATCCAAGCCCTTTGAACCAATGGCCACAGCGGACTTGAGACTGTTGACTTGGAAAACCGCTTTCCTTGTGGCCATCACCTCTGCCCGCCGTGCGGGCGAACTCTGTGCCTTACGGAGGGACCAGCCATTCCTAAGGTTCCACAAGGACAAAGTGGTCCTCCGTACAGACATTACCTTCCTCCCTAAGGTTGTGTCTACCTTCCACATGTGCCAGGACATTGTGTTGCCCACTCTGGCATCCGATCCGACGTCGGATGAAGAGCGACGCTTGCACTCTCTTGATGTCAGGAGGGCGCTTGCGTTTTACCTGGACAGAACTGCTGCCTCCAGTCGGTCCGAGAGACTTTTCCAATGCTACTCGGAACCAAAGAAGGGGTTGCCTGTGTCTACGCAGAGGTTCTCCAAATGGGTGGCTAGCACCATCCACCTCTGCTATGAACTTCTGGGCAAGCCGCTCCCTGGCAGGGTGCGGTCCCACTCCACAAGGGCGATGGCAGCATCCTCTGCATTCCTGTCTGGGATCCCTCTGGAGGATGTCTGCAAGGCAGCTGTTTGGTCCCAACCTCTAACCTTTATTAAGCACTATAGGTTGGACACCAGGGCCATCCGAGACGCAGCTTTCGGGAGGGCTGTGTTAGTCTCAGGGTTGCATTAGTTGCATTACTGATGTTTTTGTATTATACAGTTTACACTGTTACACTGTTGAATGTTGATCTGCACAAGTCCTTGGGATCGGTCTTGCATGACCTCTGTTCCCTTCTCAGGTTTAGCAGAGGTATTGCTAATTGATCTGTGCATGAACAAAAAGACTGACTCCTTTTATGGTTCAAGGTGTTTATTGTAATAAATATACCTTTGGTTTACCATAGCCTTGGTTTCAGGACACTCCCTCCGCCTCATACCTGAGCTTGTCAGTCTAAACCCATTTGTATGATTCGCAGAGACCACGAAGAAGAAGTACAGGTTGCTTACCTGTAACGGTGTTTCTTCGAGTGGTCATCTGCGAATACATACAAATCCCACCCGTCCGTCCCCTCAGTGTCCTGCTCACATTGGCTCTCTTTCCATCGCCTGCTTGGCGGAAAAATTGCGGAACTGGGGAAAGAGCGGGAAGGCAGGGGCCTTATAACGGGTGGGCGGAGTTACCGCCAAAAAGTTGCAATTTGTGCAGAGTGAGCTCTGCACAGTGATTCCAGTAGGTTCCGAGCAGCACTGCGCAGGCGCAGTGAAACCCATTTGTATGTATTCGCAGATGACCACTCGAAGAAACACCGTTACAGGTAAGCAACCTGTACTTCCTAGTGATTTATTCTTCCCAGTTTATCTTATTGCAGCTTCTGGCTTGCTGTCTAGGATCAGAGGTTCATCTTTATATGGCTCTTCATTACATGTGCCATTCATTTTTTTGTCATCTTTTATTTAGTTCATCTGTGTATTGTTTCTATCATCTTATTTCTTCTTGATCATGTTCCTTTTCTAATCATAGAGCATCCCCGTTTTTGGTTTGAATTTTTTTGCTTGAGTTTGTGGATCTTGAAGAAGAGGTCTTTCATTCTTCCTTTTTGGTTGTTGTCTTCAATTTCTGTGCATTGGTTATCATAGCAGTTTTCTTAATCCTTGTGCACTAATCATTGGACAGTTGCATTTATGGTTCTGGTTTTGTTCCTATCTCCCTTTTCTTTTACTGCTTGAAGCATTTCCACTGTTATCCATTGTTTTTTCTCTTTCCTACTGACATGTGTAAGTACACACATACAAGTACACAGACACATCAGAACTCACTGTCTTTTTGGTTTCTTCTTAGACACATGACTATGGGACTATTACAATGAAGATTTGCACCTCAAACTTTGCCACTATGCCACATCTATTATCAATATTTTCATGATATTATGGTAACTATGGATGCCGGGGGGGGGGAGGGCCTAGAATAATTTGTATCTCTCACCTGTTGTGGCACAGTTGAGTTTTCTGCTATAGATATCAAGTGGTATCTTGCCATGTGTAATGGGAAGTCAAAATACCATTTGTTAGAATTGTACAACTGAGGTGTCTATGTTAGGCAACAGAAGGTAGGGAATAGGGTGGAGAACAGAATTTTATGTGCCATATCACTTACCTGGTACCCCCTAAGCACTTCAAGTGCTCATCATCAGTGCTGAATTAAGATTCACACCAGTGCTTAATTAAGATTCAGCTGTCCATCCAGTCAGCTCCTTTAACTGAAATGAGGGAGGGGGGCCCTTTTTTTTTTTTTTTTTTTTTTTTTTCAGGCAGTGAAATGGCTTGGGTTCTCCCTGCAGTTGGAATTAGTTATGGATGCAATGGAGAATCCCAAATGGAAATCTAGGGGAAGAAGATCTTACAAAAAGAAGGAAGTATTAACTGCACTAACATTTCTGAAAGTTATACTCAGAATATAAAATGATTGTTGTTTCTGGTTGATTCATCCTGTCGCTTGATCCTCAGGCCAAGTGGATTCTTCTAAAGAACACCTTTTCCACCAATAATTAGCATGACGTTGAGGGGTATTATTAGTTCAGACAGGGTAGTCTGTGCCAGCTGTGTTTGTGACTCATGGGCATTTACTTTTTCTCCCTTCTAAAACATCATTTTACAGATAAATTATATTGGGGATAAAGTCAATAGTAATGGAGGGGAATCACATAGTTAAAGAACAAAATACATTTCAAATTTAAGCACGTGTGTCTCTGTGTGTGTCTCTGTGTCCGATTGAAAGATTCCTTTTATATTTTCCTCATTTCTCTCCTTCAGGATGTCTTTATTTCAAATAATCTGCCTGGAGAAAAATGGCAAACCCCCCAAAGATCTACAGAACTCTGAGTGAAAGATGAGAAGAATTTCATTACACTGGATGGGACAGCCATGTAGCAAACAAACTCACTCCAGAGGAACTAGGCAGGAGCGAGAAAGCCTGCACTATTTAAAATGGCAACAATTGTGTTTCATCTAAAACAAACTAAAGAGTCCTTTCCACTGTATTACTGGCTGAGAGAAGGGGAGGGGGAGAAGTAACCCTTCTTTCGCTCTAATCTTCAGTTGAATCTACTGTACTGCTACTGTACAGCTTTAGAGCAAAATCTGCAGATATGATCAAAATTCAGTCTTGTTATGCCCTAAATTCATGGCACAAAAATTGCTTGCAGTAATAACCCCTTTTTGTTTGGCACATCAGAGACCAGACTGCCATGACAGTAGCTCATGTTTTTGTTCAAGCCTATACATATGTATGCATTTCTGCTTTCTGCTGTTTTCATTTCTCTCTGAGCGCTGAAGCTTGTGTGTTTGCTTGTTTGAAATCTGGGCAGCAAGGAACCTAAGGTGGTTTTTCTTTCCTACTTCCCTACCACCTCCTCCTCCTTCTCCTCCTCCTCTTTTTCCCCCTTCTACCTGTTTGGGATTTTGTTTCTGCAACTCTTTTTGCAATTTAAGAAATCAAATATAAGACATGTGGCAGAAAGGGAGAAGAGGGAGAGAACAAATACCGATGTCAGATGCACTGTATTCCATCCTTGATTGGATATACTGCATTGAAATGGCACCCACACACATACACAGACATACTGGAACTGAGGGGGGAAAATGCTGTCGCCTTAAGCTTTGAGCTTTCAAATTAGGCTAAGAGGTTCCCCTGATAACCAGCAGTGTTGAAGCTTTCGATATTATTTAGCTACCCTGATATCAGCAACACTTTACTAAACCACAAAGGCCCGGAGACCTAAATAACACCAGTAAGGTAATCCACCTGCCCTCTTGATGCCTCATGATTCAAATAGAAATACCTTCAGTTTACCAAATAGCAATTGAGAACAAATGCCTCTCTCTCGTCGCAAATGCTATCTCCCTCTGTGTAGCCTATTTTGCATCAAAAGATACATTTGAAAGTAGAGATCCCTTAGAGCTAAATATTCTAAACTGACAGAAGAATTTCTAGTGGCACACCAGCCTAGAGCCATATTTTTATGAGGACATCACTTTCTATTTCGAAGCTTCAGCATGCACTCATGCTTCCTCATTGCCAGGAGCCATGCCACATCAAGTTGTCTCCCTCCCAGTTTTATGATTTTTTAATGGAGTCCAGTTTTCTGCTCAAGTTATGGCCAGCTCTCTAACAAATCCTCAGACACCTATGGAGATATAATGGAAGTATCCCGATATGAGTCATCTGGAACAGGGATGGAAAAAAAAGAGAGAGAAAAAAGAAAAAGAAAGGCATTTGTATAATCAATGTGGTCTTAAATCAAAGCTAAATCCTCTGTATTAGTGGTGTTCTCTTATTACAAATGACTGTATATTGATAGTAACTGCTGCTTATTAAAATCTGAGGTTCCCTCCGTTAAAGTGAACAGAGATTTCTCCTAATAGAAAAACCAGCAGAGCAAAATAAACATAATGACTGTTGTTGTTGTATGCCTTCAAGTCATTTCCAACTTATGGTGACCCTAAGGCAAACCTCTCATTAGGGTTTCTTGACAGGATTTGCTCAGAGGAGGTTTGCCATTGCCTTGCCCTGAGGCTGAATGCATGGGATAGCCCAAAAAGTGGGGAAAAGGGACAGAGATTTGCATAAAAATGGTATATGATAATTTAGAGGTGCAGTCCAATATCCTGAATGAGGAGACAAAACTTAAAGTTCTGCCCACACCAACCCCCCCTCCTTCTTCCCTCTCCTAGCAGACTCAATCTCTTTCCCAACCAAACATAGTCATGTCATGGCTGGGGACAACTGAAAAATTTCTGGCTACCTCCCTATAGCCAGACAAACAACAAAGGCTTCTTCCAGGATCTCCCTGGGGTCTTCAGGAGGTTATGAGGGATTGTATATCCAGCTATATGGATGTAGCTGGATGCTTCTAGGCCACCCGCATTGTACCAGCTGTTTTGGGGGTGCTGGAGGAAAATGCATCTCAAGAGGGTGGTGGTCATTGCATGAGGGAAGTAGTGAGTAAAAAGACATATGCTACCGTTACATTCAGATACTGTAATTTAAATCTGGGGTGGCAATCATGTGGCCCTCCAGCCCTAGCCATCCCACCAGCCCTAGCCATCCAACATGGACAATGGTGAGGAATGCTGGGAGTTTTAGTCTAACAACATCTGAGGGGCCATGATTCTCATGCTTGATTTAAGGAGAAATGATCGGAACTATCCTGACAGTGGGAAAGATTATAGGTCATGGAAGTTACTTTTTGGCCTATAGCTCTTAGAATCTCTTAATCTTGCTTTGCTGCCTGGGGAGTCCTGGGAAATTTTTGCCCCAAAAGTCACTTATCCATGCTCTGAATGGGGAATGCTGTGACCTATGGGCCCATTCAGCCTGCTGCCCAGATGCCAACTACTGATGGGCAACACACTCTCCTCTTACAGTTTGTTATGTTGAAACCCAACTTACATTCAGCAGCCTTACAGTAACACTAAAGTAGCACACATGGTCAGTCTACTTGCTATATTTCTGGAGTGGATAAGGCTGAGACTGAGAAATGTATGTCTTGTTGAAAGCCACTAGAAGTGACATTTGAGCCAAATACTAGTTCAGTGTTGCATGTTAGATAATTTGCTATTGAATCACTTGTTGTCCAACAACTGGATGCAGAATATTCAGATGGCATGCCCTGCCAGGGCTTGCCTGACATATTTTCTGGCCTGAGATAAAGGAAAAGATAATGCATTCTCCCTTCCTGTTCCACATGTGCTAGTGTGCTGAGATTGCCTATTCTATCTTACTTCAGTACAGTTATCTGTACTGGCAGCATCTGCCACCACACTCATGCTAGTTTTTATGGGCAGGAGAGGGTGCAACATAGCTACAAAGCTCTGCCCTCTGATATTTCAGTAATTTCACCACCTCCTAGCATCTTGGGGAGCTATCTCATCTGCCTAATGTTAGGGCCATCTCTATGTCCTGGCATTCCTGCCTGAATGCAGTAGAACAGAAACAGGAACGAGGGTACGCAGGCACCTTGAAGCACTAGGAACACCCCAATGCTGGTTCTGCAGACTTAGCAACTCTTACTGCTACTCCAATGGCACCTCTATATGTGATACATTTATGCTTTCTAAAAATGTAAAGCATCTTGTAAGGAGCTATTCCAGAGGTGGAAGAATGATAATAAGACAATGAAAGAGAAGAAGATTGTACAGCTGTAAGTAAATACTAGCAAGGCATATCTGCCGATTCTTCTGATTAACCTTGTCATCCCACTTTTTCAGATACTTTTAAAATTTCTCAGTTTCTCTCTCCACTTCCCATTATCATTCTATGTCCATGCGTGTGTGAGTGTGTCTTTGAGTTGTCTGTCAACTTATGGTGACCCCCTTTGAGTTGTCTGTCAACATATGGTGACCCCATGCATTTCTTAGAGTTTTCTTAGGCAAGGAATACTCAGGGTAGTTTTATCCGTTCCTCCCTCTGAAATATAGTTCACAGCACCTGGTATTGAGTGGTGGTCTCCTATCCAAATACTAACCAGGGCCGACCCTGCTTAATTTCCAAGATTAGATGGGATCTAATATCTTTAGTTTTTAAAGGCCATCTTTGTCCTTAGTTTACTTCAGTTGCTTCAAACTGAGTTCAGAGTATAAAATAGTTTGCACTTAGATCAGGGAAAGGAACAAGAGGGGTGAAATCTTATCTTTCCCAGTAGGCTCAGGCAAAAGCAAAGTGCTGCAATCACTCCTAGCTTGTGCGCTTTTCATCCTCTATAACTTTCACCATTTTTACCACACTCTGATGTTGCTTGGCAACATGTGTCCCAGTTTTCATCTTTGAAACATTGGATGGTATGGCATAGGAATATGGTAGACTAAATCACCCATACCCCATGAATCCTTACTGTAGGGAATGGCATTGCACCTAAGGTAATTTTTAAATGGGGGTGCCGAGGGCATTAAAACAGCTTTGACAATTGACATGTACAGTAGCTCACATGTCCACCACTGCATAACAGGAACAAGCAACATAAATGATATATTAAACATCAGAAAGAAACTCTGCTAGAACATGGCCACATAGCCCGAAAAACCCACAAAAACTATGGATGCCGGCCATGAAAGCCTTCGACTTTAAACGTTTTAAGTTCCCTGGATGGGGGGAGAGGCACAGTGTAACAACAAGGCATAGGACTAGGACTCCAGGGAGGGGGAATATTGTATTGGTAATAAGGCACATGAATTATCATGAATCAGAATGATTCATTACTGGAGCTGGAGTGGGTTGTACCTTTTCACCATGCAAAATTTTCAAGTGTTGATCATATGAAAACAACACCAAGACCCATCTAGACTCCAAATGTGTCTCTTGAGATACTCATTAGAATACAATCATACCATGAACCACAGAAAGAAAGTTCTAGAATCCTAAGAACTTTTAAAAAGAGGGTTGAGGAGATAAATGTCTAGTCTTCATGGTTGCAGAAAAAGACTTTTCCATTTCCTGCAAATTAATTGTATTATATATTACTGTCTGATAAAGCTTCAGAAGCCCAAAACAACGTTCATAAAATTCAGTGCCTGAGGCAGAAAGCAGGTTTACAGTTTTGTGTCTCTTGCTGGGTTGGGGGCAGGTCAGCTTCACCAGCATCCCAGAGGCCCCAACCCGGCGCTTTTCAGGACCATGGAGAAGTGGCAAAATGCCGCTTCTCTGTGGTCCTGAAAAGGGGCTTCATGCCCTAGGACACCCCAACAGGTGCAGCCATGGGAGAAAAGGGCTGCCCAGCCCCTTTATCCTATGGCTTTGTTCCTGCGGTTGTCTGGTTGCCGTGGGAACAAAGCTTGCAGCACTACAACAAAAAGGAGTTGCCTAGAGCAGCTCATTTGTTGTGGCGCCACAACCAGGAAGTGGTGCTGTCATGATGCCACTTCCTGTGTGCCACATTTGGGCATTCAACACCAGCACCAGCATCATGGTGGCCCCTGTGTAAAGTTGTGGGGTGTGCGAACCCCCAGGCAACCCTGCTATGTGTCCAGACCAATGCAAAATGCCAGTCTGGATCAGACCAATATGGCATCCTTTATATTTCATACTGATTTTGGAATCTAAGCAGGGCTGGATCTGATCTGTACTTTGATGGGTAGCCATGCAGTAATACTAGGGGTCGCTTTGTTGGACTCGGCAAGAGTTCTACGTCTCTTTCTCCTTTACTTGCCAAGTCCTGTCCAGTGTGGATTTTATATCCCTACCTCCTCTTAATGTTTAGAATACTATTAGATACTATTAGATACATTTGGCCCTCTGTATCCATGGATTCAAGCATCCATGGCTTGAAAGTATTCAAAAAATATATACAGTGGACCCTTGTTATACGCTGGGGTTTGGTTCCAAGATCCCCCGTGTATAACAAAATCTGTGTATGCTCAAGTCCCATTAAATATAATGACATAGCAAAATGGTGTCCCTAATAAAAAATGGAACATCAAGGTAAATTTATACTTTTTGGAACATTTTCAAACCGTGTATGCTTGAATCTGCTTATAAAAAATCCGTGTATAAGAAGGGCCGACTGTAAATTCCAAAAAGCAAATCTTGATTTTGCTATTTTATATTAGGGAAACCATTTTACTACACCATTTTATTTAAAGGGACTTGAGCTTCCATGAATTTGAGTATCCATGGGAGGTCGGGTGGGGGCTGGAACTGAACCAAGGGCCCACTGTACCTCAATAATCTGTAACAGCAGCAGACACAGAAATGGAATTCTAGGTAGACAAACCTACACATTGAACTATTATAATAACTGTATATATAATGTTGTTACAAGCATACTTAAAGGAAACATTTAAATACCATGGTTGCCTTTCCTTTAAAAAAATGTGCAAAAAGGTTTCTCAAATGCAAAACACAAAGGAAATTTTTGAAATGAGCAGTCATTGTGATTCTCCCAGGTCCAACACAGTTAACACTCTGTTAAATACCTGAAACCAAGAAGAGCCTGAAAATTATAGATCCTTACACACACAGAGAAATGTTGATATTACACAAAGAAAGATGTATTGTCATAAGCCAGAGAGTTCACTGCCTTTATCTGTACAGCCTGCAAGACATCTGCAGAATATTCAGCAATTAAATATGCCCCCAGCTGAACAATAATGGTGTTGCTTGGCCTGCATATGAATGAGACAAAGTTAAAGGTGGGTTTCAAAGGAGGCTCTATTATTGTCTAACATTGCTTATGCCTTAACATTCTCCAGCCATCAGCCCTGAGCTGGAAAAAGAGTTGCTGTTCACCAGCAGAGTAGTTTGTAACAAAGTTTCTGATCACTGACAATTTTTAAAAAATCAGTTATTTGGGGGTTAGAGTCTCATTCAAATTCATAGAACATACATTTATTCTTAGAAATAAGGATAAACCCACTCAGTGGAAGATAAAACCTGATGCAGCTTCATGGAAAAATCCTGCTATCCTATGAATGCTTGCATGTATCCCTATAGAATTTAGTGGTATTTACTTACGAATAGAAATAGAAATACAGTCAGCCCTCCATATCCACAGATTCTTCATCCATGGATCCAGGCATCCACAGTTTGAAAATGCGTATTTTAAAAAAGTATAAATTCCAAAAAGAAAACCTTGATTCTGCCATTTTATATAAGGGACACCACCTTACTATGCTACTGTATTTAATGGGACTTGAGCATCCACAGATTTTGGTATCCACCGGGGGTCCTGAAACCAAACCCGAGTGGATGCCAAGGGTCTACTGTAAATAGAATTGGGATACTAGAGTATGAATAAGAGTATGACTCCTTGTTTACAATCACACTTAACTTATAGAGATATCTTGTGACACCTTTGAGACTAACTGAAATAAAGAAGTTGGCAGCATGAACTTTTGTAGACTTCAGTCTACTTCCTCAGATGCATATAGACTATATGCATATAGACTATATGCATCTGAGGAAGAAGACTGAAGTTTATGAAAGTTCATGCTGCCAACTTCTTTATTTCAATTAATCTCAAAGGCACAACAAAATCACTCTACATACTGATTCTACAGACTAACATGGCTATATCTTTGAATTTCACTTATAAAAGCCTAGCTGATTTTAGGAAAATTACTCTTGGCTTTGCCCTCCTCCCCATAACAAACATCACCTTACATCTCCATACATGTTAATGAAATAATAAATGTGTTCATATTTCATGTGCCACATTGTTATTCCCAGCTATAACTTAACTAACACATGTCTGCAACAGCTGCCATTCTGTTTCTGGGCACACTCCAAAATGCTGGCTATGATCTATAAAGCCCTATATAGTGAAGTCCATGGCATCTGAAGGGCTATAGTTTCCCATAGGAGACTAGGAGCCTGTGATCATAGGATGCTGTGATTTTTCTAGAGACACTCTTCTCTCTGCCCTACTACCCTCACAGGTACATCTGATAGGGAACATGGGAGACAGCTTTCTTGGTGTCTGCTCCTAGTCTCCAGGACTCCCTTCCTGGGGAGGTTAGACTTGTAGACTTCTTGCTATTCTTCCGTAGGCAGAATAACAACACAATTATTTTGTTTTGGACAGCATTTGAGAACTAATTGCTCAGGGGAGAAGGGCATTTCATAATCTGGCCTCTCTTATTAGTTTTTTTAAAAATGATTATGTTTTTAAGTGCTTTTAATTCTTTTGATTTGTTTTATTATGTTTCTAACCTGTGTACAGTACAGTTTTAAAGCTGTATCTCTTTTAACCTTGGTAAGGCATTTTGAACTCTACACTGCGAAACACGATGATGATAATGATGATGATAATCTCTCATTGGTACAATGACTCTACTCTAGTCTAACTACTAGATTTAGCTTGTGGTGGTCATAATAATCATGCCACCATCTAAAAGACCTCTACAGTCAAGGTGATGGCAGTAGCAAATGCCACCATGAATTATCAAAGGCAACCACATGATGACATTCCAGTCATCTAACCATTGGTTCAGACAAACTAATTTTTGCAGGTCATATATTACTGGATGTAATGCAACATTTAAAAAACAACATCAGAAACAATCAGCCTATCACAAGGAAACTGCTTTTTAAAATTGACATGACTGACCAGCTGTTACAAGGAAGGCTTTTCCATCTCTAAGATTAAGAAAAAAGGTCAGGTTACTATTAAAAAGCTTTGGTTCAGCAATACTCAATACAACTTTTGACCAAAAGCCCAGTAAATAGTCCTGGAAATCTATCTGAAGGATATAATTAAAATTTGTTTCAAAAGAAACACAATATTTCCTCTGGTAAGAAATTAGCTTTTCTTTTTAAGGTTCTGTTCCATGTGGTAACCCCAAAGACATAAACAATCCACAAATTTGTTTATACATTTTAGGGATTATAAAGGCAAATAAATCATTGTAACAGAGCAAAATGCAAGATAGGCATGAAGTGAAACAGAACAAGAATAAAAATATTGTGCAAAGTTGAAAGATAGGTTCAGAGATATCTGTACATTTTAAAAAAATCATTACATTTAAATATGTCAATGCATTTCTTTGGTTATAACTTTGTAATAACCATAGGACACAATATGAAAAACTACAGAGAAATTTGTGAGTTACTAATTAGCTTTGGTCAAGAAGACACTTCAAGTGTTCTTCCAAGTGACCATCTTGGGAGAAGACAACCTATCAAGGCTGCACCTGCATTGCAGAAATAATGCAGTTTGACACTGACTTAACTGCCATGGCTCAATACTATGGAATTCTGGGATTTGTAATTTTGTGAGATATTCCTTCTCTGCCAGAGAGCTCTGGTGACACAACAAAGAACATATCTCAGCATTCCATATGATGCAGCCATGATACTTAAAGTGGCATCAAACTCCATTAATTCTGCAGTGTGACAACAGCCCATATCTCATGATGAGGGCAGAATTTAAGATGAACTCTTATTGCCCAGGATACTAAGACCCTGTACATACGGGCTCTTTAGCACGTCCTGGCGATGTGCTAGGGTTGCCTCGGGGCGCTGTTTCCAGATGCCCCACAACCCTAGGATGTTGCCAGGATGTCACAGCTGTGCGGCACCGTATACACAGCGTGCACAGCTGTGATGTCACTGCCGCGCGCCTTCCAGATGGGCGCACACGGCAGCGATGTCCTCACGCCACCGCAGGCAGTTTGCGGTGGTGCTAAAAGGAGCCGCTTTTTAGCGGTCCTTTTGTTTCTGCGTAGCCGCACCACACAATTTGGATGCTGCGACACAGTTACGCGGAAAAGAGAGGCAGCCATTGGCCACCTCTTTCTGGTGGTCTGTACCCCGCCTATATCCCTTTAAAAAGTTCAAACTGCAGAAAATCTCATGAGTACTGGCCTTTGGAAAGTCTCTGTGTTGGCCTGAAGTGACCAGTTCTTAATAATAGCTGTTGTAGCATTAGCACCCCCTTTTGGTGCCTTTTGTGAGTATAGGTAGCACAGCATTCATACTGTGGTAGTAGATGTGTGG